>NC_135271.1:50171926-50454426 GCF_051311805.1 Agelaius phoeniceus | reverse complement strand
CTGCCAGAGCTGGATAAGCTCCATTTAAAAAATGGCCAATTTTGAAAACAATTTAACAGCTTACTATGATGAACATTTTTGTATTTTTTTTTTAACCAGGAAGAACCTGGCTCCAAGAGGAGATGGGGGATAAACCATCTCCTTTGCTGGTGCAACGAGTCACTAATCAGAACTGGCCACCCAGCTTAGCCTCAAGTGGAAAATGCATATATATTTCTGGGATTTCAAAATAAATATTATGGGCAAGGTTTTAAGTGTTGTTCTGCCAGATATAGTATTCTAGATGAGGAATTTTTTTACATTCCTAAACCAGAAAAATCCTGACCTTTCTGCAGCTCACAAGATTTTGATGTAAGAGAGCTGAAATCTAAATTAAGTGTGGGGGGGGGTGGAAATCCCAGCAAAGTATCCCTGCTTACTGCTCCCTCCTTCCTACAACAGTTTAACTGGAGAATCTCTTAACACCAAGCCAAAAGAACTTCAGTTTTTAAATTCATATGAAAGCTTTATTAGTTGTTCCACACACAATTTAAAAGAGATGAGACAGTTTTTCAGACAATTTGGGGAGAAACAAGCCCTATTCACCTGGCTACTGCGGGCTCCCACACTCCTCTTCCTCCCAGGAAATTACAAATTAGAGGAGTGCAGGGGGGGAGAGAAAAGCAGTAATTTATGAAAACACAGTACACCATAATTTTGCCATTTTTCTGCAATAAGGATGGCAAATGATTCATGGGGAAAAATGAAATATATTCCCCTGTCAGCTCAATAGATCCAAGATTTACAGCTCCTCGACTTGGACAGGAACAGCTCCGCTTGCATAGGAATGAATTGCAAATCAGTTAATTGGAGAGATGCAAAAGTAATAAATGAATCTGTGCGAAATAAAGGGAGCAACGATTCGGGAGAGCAAACGAGGGGCAGCACAGCCCCGGGTTTGTTCTGGCACTGGGCACCCACCCGACCCTGCTGGTTTTACAGATCCCTTTAATTCCAGCTGCGGCCGCTGGAGAGGGGAGGAGTGCGGGGAGGCAGAGCCGAGACTGCCGAGCCTGGCGAATAAAATCCCTGGGGCAGGGAGAGGGGCGTCCCTGCAGGTGATGCACAGCTCACCTGGGCCAGGTGTCACCCCTGCTGCAGGGAGCACAGCTCACCTGGGCCAGGTGGGCTGTGTGAGCCCAGCCCTGCACACAGCTCACCTGGGCCATGTGGGGTGTGTGACCCAGCCCTGCACACAGCTCACCTGGGCAGTGTGGGATGTGTGAGCCAACCCTGCACACAGCTCACCTGGGCCGTGTGGGGTGTGTGACCCCAGCCCTGCACACAGCTCACCTGGGCCATGTGTGACCCAGCCCTGCACAGCTCACCTGGGCAGTGTGGGGTGTGTGAGCCAACCCTGCACACAGCTCACCTGGGCCATGTGGAGTGTGTGACCCCTGCTGCAGGGAGCACAGCTCACCTGGGCCATGTGTGAGCCCTGCTGCAGTGTGAGCCAGCCCTGCACACAGCTCACCTGGACCATGTGGGGTGTGTAAGCCAGCCCTGCACACAGCTCACCTGGGCAGAGCAGGGACAGGGACAGCAGGACGCACACTCCCGCCCTGAGGCAGAGCACGGCTCATCCAGGGGCACGGAGCTCTCCCAGCAGCACAGCCCCACGGGTGGCCTTGTCCCCAACAGCTGCCATCAGCTGCCAGCTGACACAGGAACACCCAGCTCAGGCCCTGACACTGAGATATTAATGCTGCTTTGGTATTCCCCATCATATTTCTGACCAGGCTGCAGCAGCCACACCAGGGACAATAAATCTGCATTTCTGACCGTTCTGGGGAGACGCCACAGGAAGGGACCAGCCCCAGACTCCTGTGCCCTCCAGCAGCAAAGCCAGGACCTTGACACGAGGCAATTCTGGTGCTGCAGAATATTTGGGATAAAGCTGATCACAGCAAGCATTCTTTGCCTTATCACTTACACACCCTGGATTAGGGGAAAATCCATAATTTCTGTGGTTCCCCTCCGGTCTGGTTCATCCCCACATGGAGGGAGCTGCTTGTACACCAGCACAGCTCCGTGCCATATCCCTGCTACAAGTGTACATTAACCATGAAATAACGTGGAGATGATGAAGATTGTGCTCCCAGTGCTGAGGGCACTGCTGATTCCCCAGCTGGGAAAATGGATCTGCTCTGCTGGAGCAGCCCTGGCATGTGGCAGCCGGGCTCGCCCGATGTGGAACACGACACACGGGGCCTGGGAGATCTTTCCTCTTGTTCACTGCTGCTGATCTGGCCAGGATCAAACTCACCCGTGCCTGGGGGCTGCTCCTGCAGTCCAGGAGATAAATGCACCTATTGCATTGGCCAAAGCCAGGGGCTGCTGCCACTGCAGCCCCAAGGGCAGGGCAGGACTCCTCACCCAGCACCGTCAGCTCCTGCAGTGCCGAGGGCTGCACTCACTCCTCACTTCCACACTGCAGAGCACCCAGTGCTGAGGTGAGAGGGGACAGCATGGGAAACCCGGGTCCTGCTCCCCAAACCCAGCCATCCCCACCTCCTCCTTCCCACAGAGACTTCCCCAGGGTGATTCCGAGGTGCTTCTGCACCTGCCACAACAAACTGCCAGGCAAACAAACTTTTTTAGCCACTTTTATTGATTCATGCTTTCAGTCCTTACTCAGTTAAAAACAAGGCACATTAAATACATCCTCTTATTGCTCAATAAACGCATGCGGCTCATTCCAGATATCAAAGGTAATAAATAATGGCAGGAAAACACCAAGACAGTTATAAAAATGACAACCCAGCTTCAAACACAGCATTGAACAGCCCAGGCTGCAACAGGAACCTGACAACAAACCTAAGTGCCACGTGGAAACCTGCAGTGTGTCTGTACACGTATTTATACACCCCAGACACTGCATGGACCCCCCCTCCCCACAGGTTATTTACAATACAAAATACCCACAGAAAACTCAGAAATCCTCCCTTCACACACACCATCCCACTCCTGCTTTCCCATCACGGCAAGGCAGTGACATCTTACAACTTTTCCCACAGTGCATGCACACCAAAGGGCCCAGAGAGCAAAGCCAGCATTCCTGCAGGCACAGCGAGGGGACACACGGACACATGAGAGCTGGCCAGGGACTGTGGGGACACGTGCAGTTGTCCCTGTCACTGCAGGGGAGCAGGAGGTGACACAAGTGCCTGGGACACGGAGAAATCCATGTCCAGGGACACGCACAGCCAGGAGAACCCGCAGCCACATCCCAGATGCAGGATAGCAGAACAAGGGAACAAAGAGCGTACTTTGGGTGCAACACAGAAATCCTGCTTTCCAGGCAAGTTCAGGTTATTATTTTAACAATGCCAGTTAGAGAGGAGTGGAAATTTCTCTTTAAACTGTACAAAAACTGTTCAATAGTGAAAATATTTTTTCTTTACAAAAAACCTGCTCAAGATGGGAAATAGTTTTTTCTTCACGTGGCCTGGAAAAGGTCTCATGACTTTTAGTTTGTTTTCTTTCCCCTTACATTTTTGTTAACAGCAGAATCCTGAGCCCCTTCCCTTGCCCACGGAGCCAGAATGCCTGTGTGTTACACATCCATCTCCCTCCATCCTGCAGGACGTGTGAGATGTGTCACTGTGCGTTTGGGACACAAGCATCCCATCCTTCACCTGAACACTCTGGAACACAGCTCAAAGGAAAAGCCTACAGGGCCACAGGAACAAACCCCTTTGTTCACTGAAATGTCCTTGTGGTGCCAGATGTGCCAACTCCCCCTTCCTCAGCCCCTGCTCGAAGCACAAAGCCAGAACCTGAACAACATCTGCATCAAAAAACAAACTGAACATGCAAAAACCATCTGAACCATTTTAGGAACTCATTTTAGGTCAGTCTTACCCTTTTTTTTTGTATCTACTGTTTTTCGACACCCAAATGTTTCATGTTTTTTACGGGCTCTGCTTCTGCAGCCAAAGATAGCATCTGCACTCACTGTGCTACATCCCACCAGTCCCCAGCACCTCCATTTGTGCCTGGAGCCATTTTCCCTGTTAAAATATCCAAGGAATCCTTGCTGTTCACTCCTGCCCTGTTGGGCACCCCTGATGGATGCTATTTTCCATCAGTGGACGTGGTGATACCAGTTAAATACATCAAATTTTACTTCAGCAGAAATTCTGACCCCTGGGAAGTGAAGCTTGGTTTGAGGTGGAAATTGCTCTACTCAGGGAATACAGCAGATGCCAAATCCAGCAGCAAACCAGGCTTCCCTGCCTTGCTCTACATCAGGCAGCAATCTCCCAGCTGATCTCAGCCCAGCCCAGCAGCAGGAGAACAACAGGCAGGTACAGCAGTGCTGGAAACAGCTCCAGTGAGGGCTCCATGCTTTGGTTTTTCATGTAGCCTGCTGAAAAACAGCCTTTTTTTTCTAGAAAAGTTAGTAGGATGCAAAACACACACTTTGTTTTTTTCACCGTGAGCATTTGACCATTTTTAAATTAACATTTAAGAATGTTGTGCTACCAAAACCTGCCCCATCCTACAGAGCATCAGGGTTTGCCCCAAACTTGAAGCTCTTTTTAGCATAAAACACCTTTTGCCTTTATTTCACTGCACAAAGCACCACCTGCAGACAATGCCATTTATTAGAGGCAGTTTATTTGTGTTAACAGTGGAGAAGGGAAGCTGTGCCCAGCTTTCAGCTACATTATTACCTCGGGTGATTAATCCAGGTGTCTTGTTTTTCAGCTGCAATTTCTGAGTGGCCAAGTGCTGGCCGCTGGCATAACAGGGCAAACCTACCACCCACAGCAGGCTCAGGGCAGGCCTCCACCACCCCCACCCCCAGAGGTGCTGGGTTTGCTCCTTTGGAATGGTATCTCCACTCCAGAACACAGCTTTCCCTCTCTGGCTCCTTGGTGAAGAGGCAGAAGCAGCTCAGAGAACTCAGAGCGTTTAAGGGCAGGATTCTGAGCATGGTGTGCTCTGAAGGTGAGGGTGCTGCAAAGTGAATGGCCAGGGCAGGATTCACTCTGAGGCAGGATTCACCCTGAGCACGGTGTGCTCTGAAGGTGAAGGTGCTGCAAACATTAATGGCTGGGGCAGGATTCACCCTGAGCATGGTGTGCTCTGAAGGTGAGGGTGCTGCAAACATTAATGGCTGGGGCAGGATTCACTCTGAGGCAGGATTCACCCTGAGCATGGTGTGCTCTGAAGGTGAAGGTGCTGCAAAGGTGAATGGCCAGGGCAGGATTCACCCTGAGCACGGCGTGCTCTGAAGGTGAAGGCAATGCAAACGTTAATGGCCAGGGCAGGAGGTGCTGAGTGTGCCCCAAAGCCCTGCAGCCTGCACTGCCGAGCTGCTGCCAGCACTCCCCAGCCAGGCACGTCTCGGGGCAGTAAGGAGATCATGAATGAGGAGGACAAACGCACCGGAGTCATTTGGGAGAGCTGCCCCGGGGCCCAGGAGCTCAGAGCCCGCCTCCGCTGCGGTCCACGGGGATGGCCTGGCGCCGCAGGTTCTCCTCAGCACTCTTCATCAGCACAGCCAGCCTGCTGCCTGACACTCGGCCCTTCTGGATGGCACTCATCAGCTGGGGGACATGGGACAGGGTCACTGAGGGGCTGGCACCACAGCCAGCACACACACACACACACACACACACACAGCTGCATTCCCAAACTGCAAACCCCGGCTGTGGCCCCAGAGCCTGGCCCCAGGCTCACCCACACCCCCAGGGCTATCAGGGACTGCTTTGGACAGGCCTGTGGGGCAGGAGGAGGGCAAGGACCAAACAGGATCCAGCTGGAAACAGGGCGGACAACCATCATCACTGGGGTTCCTCCATGACATTCAGAATGTGGGAAAGCCCAGCAGCTGCACAGGCTTTCTCTGGTTATTTGTAATATCTGAAACATGCGGCTCATGGAAGATTCAGGATTTTTTTGCATTTAGGAAGAAATTGTTCCCCATGAGGATGGGCAGGCCCTGGCACAGGGTGCCCAGAGAAGCTGTGGCTGCCCCTGGATCCCTGAAGTGCCCCAGGCCAGGCTGGAACAACCTGATCTAGTGGAAGGTGTCCCTGGCCCTGGCTTGAAGATGAGCTTTGGGGTCCCTCCCAACCCACATCATGCAGGGATTTCATGATTCCTGATCCATCACTGATCCCAGACCTGCCCTTTCCACCCACATGCCTTTCTCTGGAGAGACACTGTACTTGACTCCCACAATTCTTTCAAATCCAAATTCCTTTATAGACTTTTAAAACTAATTTGCCTCTAAGTCCTGGAAGCTGGACTCTGCTCTCTCCCACTGCAAGCACACTAGTGCTAAGATTTCAGTTAATTCTTTTTTATCCCATGGATAAAGCCAGCATTAGAGCTGAAATTACCTGCAGCCAGCTCTGCAGAGAGCACTGAGGAAGCAATTGGCACTTGCCAAATGCAATTTCTTCCGCAATTTCTTCTTCCTGCAAATTCTGCAGGAATCCCCCAGATTCCTTCCCCTCCTAGGAAAAGCTGCTCATTACACCTGCAGCTGGACCTGTGCAAACGTGGTGTGGCCATGCCCTGACCTCCCTTGCAATTCCAGAGGCACAGGGAGGAGGCCAGGCCTGTGCACAGGCAGGGATCTCCCAGCAGCAGAGGCACTGCCTCCTGCCCAGTCACCCTCCTGGGCACCAGCCTGCCAGAGCCTGGGGCAACGTGCTTGAGAGGGATGGGATGGGCCTTAAGGTGCCTTCCCACTCAAACCAGCCTGGCATTCCATGATTCCTCCTGATGCAGCAGGGGGTGGTTGCCTTTACATGCCACCAGCAGTTCCAAGGCTCCTGTCCCTCCTGCAGCACCCATCACTCCATGGGCACTGAGCAGCAGGGGCTGCCAGGACCACTCTCTGCCAGCCCTCTGGGGCCCCTCTGCACCGTGCAGGGGGCCCAGCCTGGCCCTGCTCTGCTCCCACCTGCAGGCCAGCAGCCCCCAGGCACAACCTGCTCTATTTTCCAACACAAACCTCCACAAATATTTGCCCAGGGCTTGCACAAGTTCTGCGCTGAAATGCAATTACTTCAAAGTTTTCAGAAAGCAAACACTCAAGTATTGGGCACTGACTTAACAGATCCATTAAAAAATTAAACAAACATTTAATGTATTTTGCTCCTTCCATGGCAACCCCAGTGCATTTCAGTGGCACCTTCGTGCTTAGCACTCAGTGCTTCCCTGGAGCAGTGCAAGGCACAGGAGAGGGCTCAGCCCTGCAGTGCCATTGATGCCTCAGGTTTGGCTTTTCTATGTTTCAGGCTCTGTGCTGCTTTGGTGTGCAGCTCTGAGCTTCACATTCAGCATTGCTGAGCTCTGTGCACAGAGCAGGGAGACAAAACAATTCCTGCTCCAGCTGGGCACCAAGGACAAATGATCCAAATCTCAGCCCAGGAGCACAAACCCCGTGGGCTGGAGAGAGAAAAACAAGCAGGGTGGGACTGCAGGGGCTAAAGCTGGGATGGGACAATGAACTGCAAGATGCAAATGGAGCAGAACTGATCCCAGGGACAGAGCCCGGGAGCGCTGGTGCATTTTGGGGCCATTTTGGTTCATCTTGGGTGCAGCCCTGGCTGGGCTCTGGTGCTGCCCAAGGTGGATCCATGGAGGAGATGCTTGGAATGAATCCCTGCTTTATTCTGGGACTCTGCCCAGCCTCTGCTCCAGGGCAGCCTGCACAAGGCATCCCCATAACTGCTGCTCTGGGAGATGCGCAGGAGCCACAGAGGGACACAGGTTTGCACAAACAACCCTGAAATACTCCTAAGCCTTTGCATTGTATGGGATGATGCAGGGCTGGCAACCCCTGGTGAGCCTGGTCAGCCTAGCAAAAACACCCCAGAAAGCCCCCAAACCCCCCAGAACAACAATTACTGGTTGTTTCAGCTCCCCAGCCAATGTACCCAACCCAAGCAAACTGCAGCTAGCTCAGCCCTGCAGGAAGGGCTGGGCTGCCCCAGTGAATGGCTTGCAGTGGAGGTACCAGGGTGTCCCTTTCCAGCAGCCAGAACCCAGCTGGGCTATTCTCTCCCATTTGAACAGAGCAGCATAAACTCCCAAAGCCATTGGTTCTCCTTCCCCCCTGGCTTGTTTGGTTTGGCTTTTCCCCTTCCCCCAATTTCACTACAGCCCCTCAGCTCAATTGCTGCATTTTAGGCAAATAAATACTCCTTTTTGCTAATGCTGGACACAACCTGTGAAAATTTTCTGCATTTAGATTCAACAATGCTGCTCTTATCCCCAGCTCATCTCCAGAGAGACAATTACCATTTCCTTTGCCTTGATCTTGTTTGTTTAACTTGACACAGTGAAGAAAGGGCTGACATTGACCAAAATCCCCAGCATTAATTTCTCTCCTGTTTGGCATTCATCATTGCCACTGGGCAGGGGAGACACGGCAGGCTCTGAAGTACCACCCCAAAAAGGGATCCTCAAACACCAAGCCAGCTGACAAACTGCATATGCAAAGGGAGCACCCTTGGGTTTGCTTGAAAGCCCCCCAAAAAGCAGATGCATGTCATTTTTTTCAGAGAAACTGCGACAATTTAGCCAATCCAGGAATTAAAATGGGTTATAGGGCCTGGGATGGGCTCTAACTACAAGCTCATTCTTTATAATATTCAGTTTATTATTTAGTTATTTAGTTTATTATCATTATGGTTATATTACTATTTATCATTACAAATATTTGGTTATTTAGTTGTTTATTATTCAGTTTCTTAGTCTACTTATTTTTGTAACAACTCTTAACAGCTGTGGATAATGTCAGTGTGCACACCTGTGCCATGCACCTTCCAATGGACACCTGTATCCTTTTAAATACATTTAAACAGCATTTCTGGGCTTAAAATGCCAAATTCAGGTCTGGACTGGGGCATACTTTGTAATTGGACCCGTTTTTTGAGTCTGACTGGGGAAAAAAAGTCCTGAATTTCCAAGCTGCTTGAGGATGCTCTGTGTGCCCCTTGTACCGCCACCACCAGCACAGGAACGCTCCCTTGGTCTCCAACCCAGCCCTAGGCAAGGGGAAAGCTCCCTAAGTGTGTCTTTGCTGCTCAGAAAGCAGCCATTCGTGGAACCAAAGGAAGCACGTACCTGCAGGAACTCGTTGAGCTCCACCTGCCCGTTCTTGTTGAGATCCACCTCGTTGAGGATCTCGTGGAGGGTGTTCTCATCCATCTGCACGCTGATGCTCTGCACGGAACGAGCACAGGACAGGGGGCTCAGCAGCCTGGGCCTCACCCCTCGCCAAGCTCCCCCAGAGGGAGTCAGGAGCAGGGGCAGCTCACCTGCAGCACACGCTGCACGTCCAGGATGGTGATGAAGCCCTTCTTGTCCTTGTCAAACATGCGGAACCGCTTCTTGTACCTGCGAGGGAGGGGCTGCGCGTCAGGGCCCCACGGGCTGCAGGGCACAGCAGCACGGGCAGCCCTCCTGCCCCACTCACCTCTCGATATCTGAAGGCACCAGGCTGATCTCAGAGCTGTCTGTTAATTGATCTGTTTTCACTTTGTAGCCCATTTCATAGTACAGGAATGTTTTAGCGGTTTCAAGCTCCTCCTACAATGAAAACACAAAACCTGAGTATCTGAGCAATAGCAAGTTCTTATGCAGGTATTTATTTTTTATGCTTTACTATTAGGTTCTTTCACATAACCAATACTTTTCCAAGGTCCCAAAATTAAGCAGATGG
The DNA here is from genome assembly GCF_051311805.1 of Agelaius phoeniceus. Taxonomy (NCBI): domain Eukaryota; kingdom Metazoa; phylum Chordata; class Aves; order Passeriformes; family Icteridae; genus Agelaius; species Agelaius phoeniceus. The sequence continues at coordinate 50,444,693 of NC_135271.1, read as the reverse complement.
CAGCTGAGAAGTATCAAAAAGTTAAACTTAGGCACTTTTTGCAAAAGGTATCTATGCTAGTAAAGACTTCCAATTCCTGTGTAAATGCTTTCAGGTGCATCCACACCTTCAGTCACACACAGTCTGTCTGCCCCTTTCAGAAAGAAATGGCCTTTTTAGACTAGGCCTACAACTTGTCATTTTTCTCCCATTTGATATCTTAGTGTGATGATGATTTAGTGTGATCTTTAGTGTGATGATTTGGACTCAGCTGTCCAAAATCAGAAAAAAAATCAGGGAGCTCAACACCAGGCAGGTTCTTTATGGTTACAGGAGCTTCCTTTGCTGAGGCAGATCTGTTGAAAAGTGTCAGTAAAGCAAAATAACTGACAGGAATAGGACAGCAATGCCAAGCCTGCTTTCATTTCTAAGGCTGGGGAGCAACAGGATACAGATCTTCCCCTTCCCCCCCAGCCCCTGGCCAATCCCAACCCATCCCACAGCCATTTGATAAAGCCTTTAGAATGAAATGCACCAAGTGACTCATTCTGCCGGGAATAAAACATCACTTGTAGCTCTCTATTCAACCAACTGGGATCCTTAACACAGAAACTCCTCAAGCAAAACAAAGCAGCTGGAGCTGAAAAGGGCCCTTTGTACCTTCTTCTTCTGCTCACTCCAGTTGAGCTCCTTGGCCATGATGTCCACGATGCGGGGCAGGGCCTCGTCGGCAGCCTGCACGTTGAGGAAGGCCAGGCGGGTGCGGCGCGAGATGATGTCCACAGCGGTGCGCGCGTACTCCTTCACCCCATACACCACCTGGGGACAAGGGACAGCAGGGATGGCACCCTAGAGCCCCAGACATGAGTGGGAGAGCCCCTTCTCCTTGGGACGCTTTACAGAACCCACCTGGGGACAAGGGACAGCAGGAATGGCACCCCAGAGCCCCAGACATGAGTGGGAGAGCCCCTTCTCCTTGGGACGCTTTACAGAACCCACCTGGGGACAAGGGACAGCAGGAATGGCACCCCAGAGCCCCACAACAGGCTGGGAGAGCCCCTTCTCCTCGGGACACTTTACAGAACCCACCTGGGATCCAATGTTTGTACATGAAGTACAAAATGGGTGGTATATAAATATTTAGTTGTGCATAAATATATTATTATGTGTATAAATCGATACACAAAGTGTGCTCCAGGTACAGGCACAGAAAATATCTTGGCCTCCCCAAAGGAAAGGGCTCAAGGAGATGTTTCAGAGCCACCGACCTGCTCGTCCCAAGGACAGAATCCCAGAAGGTGACACAGTTTTTCCACATACCTCAGCTTCGATGTACGGAAATTCAGACACCAGACGTTTCCCAACAATAGGCCACCTCTTCCCTGTCACCTGGGCTATTTTGGCCACCTCAAAAGCTTTGTCCCCGTAGGTGGAAGCCAGGTGCTGAGCCACCTGTGGAGATGAAAACAAATCCAGCATGCTTTGAAAGCACATGAAAGACACATTTTCCTTGACCATTCCCTCATCCCCAACAACAAACAGGCTGCCAAGGGTGCTGGAGTGTGACAGTGTGGGAGGAAGCTCAGTGCTGTGGGAGGCTGGACCAGCACTGCCCTGCTGTGTCTGTGCCACCAGGCCTGACAGCCCAGCTCTCCTGCCACACAGAGATCACACTGCTGCACGGCTTGGGGGGCTCCAGGGACCACAGACCCCACAAGTCAGAGAGTTTTTAGCAGGAAACAGTCAAGATTAGGAGGAAGGAAAGAGGGGAAGATGATGAACCATTACTAACTTTATTTCTGTTAGAACTATCTCTGCCCCAGCTCTGGTCGGATCTACCAGACCTCTGCCCAAGTTGTGTTGGTGTTTCATTTAGGGGAAGACCAAAGCCCTCCAAGGCAAGAAGGCAGGACTCACCTCACTTTCCAGTCCATAATCCTGGACCAGCCTGATGTAGAGCGTGGGGCTCCAGTCCACGGCCCCCTCCAGCTGCAGCCCCATGGTTTGGCAGGAGCCTGCCTCCAGGTTGTGCTCGCGCACGGCCGCGTCGATGGTGTCCCGTGCCATGGCACGGTAGGTCGTCCACTTCCCACCTGGGGGAACAGGGCTCACCTCGTCATTTGGGGAAAGCAGCAGCAGTACAAGCTCTTACACCCTACAGACGTATCTCTGTATTCCATAGACCACATGACTGCTGCCAGCCTTGCTCCAAGCCACACCCGCTGCCACGGACAGAGCAGTTTGGTTGCAGGAGCAGAAGGATTCCCACAGAAGAGGATTTTTGCATGCAATACCCTGGAGAAGCCCAGCAGAGCTGTATTCAAGGAACCCCCAGTACCTGCAATGGTGATGAGGCCGCTGTCGCTGATGGTCACAACGTGGTTCCGGGACAGGGACTGGGTGTCCTTGGAGTCGGGGTTGGTCACCAGGGGCCGGATGCCACTCCAGGCTGCCAGCACATCTCCTCTTCTCACTGTGCAGAGCCACACTGAGGCACGGCCAGCCCGAGCCCAGCCATGCCCAGCTCCCACTGGGCACTGCCAAGGGCTGCTCCACACCCTGCTTGACCCTGAGCAACCCCCAGAGCTGGGGAGAGCCCCCAGAGCCAGGGGAGAAGCTGGGCTATGGAATCCCAGAACCACTGATGTTGGAAAAGCTCTCCCAGCCCATCGAGTCCAGCTGGTACCAACGCCCACCTTGTCACCAGCTCAGAGCACTGAGTGCCACATCCAGATGTTCCCTGGACAGCTGACCCCCCCCCCCCCCCCCTCCTTCCATGAAAATTCTTCCCAATGAATCTGAACAGTCCTTACATTGTATTTTATAAACCAAAATAAAGTTTGTTACATGAGTATAACATTTCCTTTCAGATCTTTCAAGCTTTTCCTCTAGATTGAAGGTTATTATTCCAAGATTTCCTCTTGACAAGCCTTTTTCCCCAGCCTTCACCCTAAGTGCAGTTACCAATTTGCTTTATACTGAAGTCTTTGGAACATGTTTTAATACAACTTTCAAATGACCGATAATTGAAAAATCACTAAAAGGGTGTAAAAAACATCCCCCAAAGAACACGGAATAGATTTCCGAAATCAATGTGCTCTGCCAGCGTGTTCAACCTGCCAAAATGAAGTGTTAATCACAGACACAAGACCCTGTATTAGGTTTATAAACTAATGAAACTACAGAAAGCAGCACGCGTGACGCTGTAATTAAGCAGCTGGAAGGTGTCCAAGCCTGTGGAAGTTGATAACCCTGGCACTGGCTCTGGCAGCAGAGGCAGGGCTGTCGAGGGGTGATATGGGCAGTGCCGTTGTTATTTCAGCTCCAGCCATCTATAAACAGTAATTGCACAGGAAAACCAGCACAGGCCCAGCTGGGCTGAGCCAGAGCGACTGAACACTTCCGAATGTGCTGCTGGAAAACACGTGGGAAACCAGGGAATGGCCTGGCCTTACAGCCCATCCCATCCCACCCCTGCCATGGCAGGGACACTTTCCACTGTCCCAGGCTGCTCCAAGCCCTGTGCAGCCTGGCCTGGGACACTGCCAGGGATCCAGGGGCAGCCCCAGCTGGTCTGGGCACCCTGTGCCAGGGCCTGCCCATCCCCACAGGGGAGAATTTCTTCCCAATCTCCTATCTAATCTCTGTCCTATTCACATTCCCATCTCCATCCCTGGTCTCCTGAGCTTCCAACACAAACTGCTGCTCCAGACATCCAACAGGAGCTTCCCTGGACACTTTCAGAACTTCATCCAACATGCAGACATCAATTCTCCACTTCAGGAAATAAGGAATCGATCATTTCCCATCTCAGACAGCAGGTTTTCCTAAACCTAAGTATGTTACAATGATCCTGCCTGAGTGCTTTTCAGACTTATTTCAATGCTACAGCAGAAACGCAGAAGTACAGAATAATCTAAATAAACCAAACCCTCAGTCTGGAGGGAAGATGGCTGCCCAGGGCAGTGGTGGAGTCACCCTCCCTGGAGGTGCCCAAAAAGCAAGTGGATGTGGCACTTGGGGAGATGTGTTAGTGGTGGTGCTGGCTGGTGGTGGACTGGATGCTCTGGAGCAGCAGCAGCAGCAAATGCTGACACCTCAGCCCACCAGTTTGGGAGAGCCAGATCCCAAGAGCCACAGCTTCAGGCAGCAGCACATTGTCCCCCAGGCTGGAATGGCCCCCAGGCCAGGATGGCCCCCAGGCTGGAGTGGCCCCCAGGCTGGAGTGGCCCCCAGGCTGGGATGGCCCCCAGGCTGGGATGACCCCAGGCTGAGATGTCCCCAGGCTGGGATGACCCCAGGCTGGAATGGCCCCCAGGCTGGGATGTCCCCCAGGCTGGGATGGCCCCCAGGCTGGAGTGGCCCCAGGCTGGAATGCCCCCAGGCTGGAATGGCCCCGAACTGGAATGCCCCCAGGCTGGAATGGCCCCCAGGCTGGAATGGCCCCCGGGCTGGGGTGGCCCCCGGGCTGGGGTGGCCCCCAGGCTGGGATGTCCCCAGGCTGGGATGTCCCCAGGCTGGAATGCCCCCAGGCTGGGATGTCCCCAGGCTGGAGTGGCCCCCAGGCTGGAATGGCCCCCAGGCTGGAATGGCCCCCAGGCTGGAATGGCCCCCAGGCTGGAGTGGCTCCCAGGCTGGAGTGGCCCCAGGCTGGGATGTCCCCAGGCTGGAGTGGCCCCCAGGCTGGAATGGCCCCCAGGCTGGAATGGCCCCCAGGCTGGAGTGGCTCCCAGGCTGGAGTGGCCCCAGGCTGGGATGTCCCCAGGCTGGAATGGCCCCCAGGCTGGAATGGCCTCAGGCTGGAATGGCCCCCAGGCTGGAATGGCCCCCGGGCTGGGATGCCCCCACGCTGGAATGGCCCCAGGCTGGAATGGCCCCCAGGCTGGAATGGCCCCCGGGCTGGAATGCCCCCCAGGCTGGGATGTCCCCAGGCTGGAATGCCCCCAGGCTGGGATGTCCCCAGGCTGGAGTGGCCCCCAGGCTGGAATGGCCCCCAGGCTGGGATGGCCCCAGGATGAAATGCCCCCAGGCTGGAATGGCCCCAGCCCTTCCCAGCAAGGCTTCCCCGGGTTACCTTCCACATCGGGGCCCAGGTAGTTGCGCACTTCGCTCAGGATGAAGTTGATGTCCTCCTCGGTGGGGATGGGGTGGGCGGTGACGTCCGTGGGGCTGTCCGTGGTCCCTGCGATGGTCATCTTCTCCCAGGGCAGGAAGAAGATCACTCTGCCATCGCTGGTGTCGGGGTCCAGCAGCCCCATGTTGTCAGGGCTGGAAGAGAGGAGGGGCCTGGCTCACACCAGAACGGGGGGGGCACCTGGGGGCTGTCCCTGCACCCCCAGGGCCCAGACAAGGACTGCGACACAGCGTCTGTTCCCAGGGAAAGGGGTTAATAAATCAACAAATAATGGATTTCATAGGTGGCCAAGACATGGCTTTAAACAGATGTCCCAGGAGGTTAGTGAAACAAGGCCTGTGGATGTTTTTATGCCATAAAATCACAGTGATTCCTCCGATCTGCCTCCACAATAAAGGTGGAGCAGGAGGGGTGAGGGGTGGTGACTGAGAGGAAAAGGAGAATAAAGAAGAGAAATGAAGACATTTAAGGAATATCCTTGCCGTGACACTAAGCCTGAGTTTGTCACCACCTGCCACTTGAGCAGGAAGGAACACCCACAGACTCCCGAGGGACTTGGACCAAGGAACGTGCTCTGAGTGCTTCCAGCTCTGTTCCTGAATGGGGAACTGTGCTTTGAGGGAAAAAGGCAAAAGCGACACTCGGTGGATGCTACTCAGGCATTTTTCATTACTTCTGCCCGTGCTACAACAGAATGATTCAGTACAAGGATGAAAGACCGTAGTGCTTTGGATAGATTTTAATTCATGTATCAGGTTTTTCTGGTGTAATGTAAGAAAGATATCCACAGGTACAAACCCACTACCTCCTCATGGCTTATTAAAAAGTTCTGCTTGTATTTCAGAAAACAAAAGGCTTTTATTATAAACACTTCAAAGTAAACAGCTTTTATGTAGGAAAACATTGAACTGTCCCTTTTTTCAATCATTTTTCCTTCAAGGACTGATGCTGACTTTCATTGCAGGTGCTGCAACTCCCTTTACAAACATGTGCAGTCAGGTCAGGGCTCTTCAGGCTGTGCCCCTGCTCCTGAGATACTGGGAGCACATGGAAGGAGGGCACAAGAGGCAGATTTAGGTGGCAGTTATGGACTTCAGAGGGGAATTATTCAGTGGACTCGAATCCTAAGGCAGGCAAAGACCTGCTTGGGTGGGATTTACCTATTCAAGCTGAATATTGCTTTTTTAGGAAGTCTGAAGTGATTACTGAAGGGAGGTTGGCAATATCTGGCAAGGCTGGGAGAGAGGCTGAGAATTTCATAGCTAGCATGTATATTAGACCCATTTTAGCTGATATTTATAGACAGCTTAGGCATACGGTGGCAGAGGTACAATCTAATAGGGGAAGTCAACACAGGTTTGGGAAAGGTAAATCACCTCTGACAAATGATTACTTTTTAAAATGAAAAAGCTGTTGATTTAGAGACAGAGGAAATCAGAGGTTTAATATACAGTATCAGAATTCAGAAACTTTATAGACATTTTCTTCAAAGTATGAAATTTTTTAATGTGATTTCATAAAAACTGCTAAAAACAAGGAAGATAAACAAGCAAAGACTTCCAACTAAGTTTCCCCACAGCACCTCTGGACTGAAGTGTTTTAGATTGCACAGCAAGTGCTGAGAAAGGCTGAACAGTTTTTCATATGCCAATTATTTACTGAATCACTGATACCAGCTATCCTGGGAAGCTCTCTCTCCATGCCCTTTGCCATGCTTGTTCCAGCTTATTTAAATAACTAAAGAACCACCCAAACAAATGCAAAATAAGGTGTTTTGCATCAGAAAGAAGCATCTTAACACCCAAATACTGGCCTTCCTGAGGCCTCAGGAGTCATGCTGCTGCACACCAGGAATAATTCTGAAACAACACGATTTTATGAGGCAGGAATTCCTATGATTCCACCATGGATGGGAGAAGGAGGTAAGAGCCATGTAGCCGTGGTGAGATTTCTCTTTAAAGATGGCTAAAATAGGCAAATTGAGGATTGGAAATTCCAGCATGAAGCACAAAGCAATGCCTTTAAAGAGAAATGTAGAGGCAAAAGGTCTGGGAGATCCATGGAAGGTCTTGGATCCATGGAAGATCTCCAGCTGAAGAAGCATTTGACCAAAGCACCACAAATGCAGTTAAAGAGCAATAAAAAGTGACTTTCCAGAGAGAAGAAGGGAGGTGCAACAAGCAAGTTTACCTGGAATGTGGAATGCAGAGCAAAGAGGAAAATTCCAGAAAGGCAGAAACATCTGAAATTGGTCAGAAGGGAGAGGAAAAAGCCTTGCCTTCACAGACATTTTGCAGGCAGGAAGCCTAATTAATGAGGGGAGGAATTCTGGGACTACTAATGAAGGACTTCAATGAGTAAGAAACCCATGGGGAGTCAACGCATTAGGTTAACATTAGTTTTACAAAATCTTGACTATATTTATAACTAAAACCCTCTAGATGTTAAAAAAAAAAATCATTTGTGTGACTGTGGGCCAAAATCCGGTAACACATTGCCAGGGCACACGTGGACACGGTGAAATGCCAACCTTGCTGTGCTGAGCGGTGTTCCTTGGCACCACGAGAAGGAAGGCCTGGTACAACCAAGATTAAATCCCACGAGTGTTTTCTGTTTAGCAGACAGTTCCCTGCTTTCAGCTATCCCACTCCAAGGAAATTCAGTGCAGTGTTATCTTATCAGCTGTGCTGTGGAGGCAGTGTGTGGGCAGATACTATTTTCCAAGGAAAGTAATGCCCACATGCTGACATACACCGGGGAACATGGAGAACAAGAATTCTCCACATTTCCAATTAAAAGTATTGGGTTATTACAGAATAAATAAATCAGAGCTCTCAAGTGTATCCAGCCCTCTTCTACTTTGAATTTACCAAGTGAGTCCAGGTTCTAAAGCTTTCCATGTTTTTGTGTAGGGCCATAAAGCTAATCACACACATCCTTCTCCAGCCATATGAGGAAACTGGGATTACAGCCCATTTCTCCACATTTTTAGTACTTTAAAGCAGCTATCAGGTCATTTTACCATTTTTCATGGAGAAAGATACAAAAATGAAAAAAAAAAAAACCAGAAGAGAATGCAGGGGTGATTTTACACCAGGCCAAAAATGCCTCAATTTTCCAGTGTCTGGTGGTGTCCTGTTGGGACAGCTCTGGCAGAAGCACCCCCTGGTGCACTGGAAGGCTGAATTCCCATTCTGAGAGGGGCTGTGGAAGGCATTACTGCAAGGGCATTGTATCAACACAACTGGGCTAAGTCCATAAAGGGGAATTTCCATTAGGATGCTAATGACTTCAGGAAGCAAAGGCAATATTTGAGTTCCGACTGACAAGACTGGCTCGGGAGAAGGGGATTTGGCTTTGCACAGCAAACAGGGAGAGGAGCAGGAGACTGCAGGGAGCAGAGTGCCACGGGAGCCTCTCCTGGAACACAGAGGGCACGTCCTGGCCACCAAAACCCCAGGGGTGGGCACGTGGGCTTGGGGCCACAGCAAATGTGGTTGTGCTACTCTGAGCTACTTTTATTACCTGTGATAGTAATTATTATTACTGATTACACTGCCCATCCTCTCACTTATTCTGTGCTTCTGCACTTCTGTTTTCTCTGAGCACAGCCACATCCCGGCAGAGTCACTGCACAGGGAGTTTCATATGTGAAGGCAGGCAGTGGAACAAGATGATCTTTAAAGTGCCTTCCAACCCAGACCACTCTGTGACTCCATGATTTAACAGGACAAGAGATTCTGTACAAAGGTGCAACATCTCTGGAAGGTTTAACATGCTCCTTGTTTCCCTGAGGGGGTGACCAAGCAGCAGCACACTCAGCTGAAAGGCATCAGTGAAACAGGTGCTTTCACACCTGGGGATGCGCTGCCTAAACGCCTTCTGCTTCAGCAGGAGTCCTGCCCTGGGCGGCTCTAACTAAAAACTACGTGGCTTCAGTGTGCTCTGAAGAGATGAAATTGTTCTCCTCACCGGCACAGTGCCAGGATCCTCTTTGGAAAACACAAACAAAGATCAGAGTCCAACTGTGCGCTGCGAGCTGCCGCAGAGCCAGCGGTGCGCCTCTCCCAGCTGATTTATTCAGCAGCAGCAGAGATTACAAATGGTGTCACACGGGCAGCAGCTCCCCGGGCCTCACCTGTAATAACCAGGCATCACGATATGCACGCCTGCACTGGGCTGACAGATGTTGGGCACCTCCTGATCATCCATTTTGCGGACTGAGTCTGTGAAAGGTCCCGTGGCATTGATAACACACTTGGCTCTGACATCGAACTCCTTCCCTGTGAAAGAAAACAGTATCAATCACAGACACCATTTGTTTCCTGCTCACTGATGCTCTTTGTTATTCATCTCTCTATGAACTCAACCTACTGTAAAGTGTACCCTGTGTGTCTGAACACAACAGCTGGGACGGGTTCTAAAAATTAACTAAATGTTCATTCAACACCAGATTTGAGAGAAATGTTTTAGAGTGGAATCCCAGCTTATCTGTAAGGGCAGAAGAGAGGCAGGCAGGATGGAAGTTGCTCAGCTGAAATCTGCCTCTCAAGAAGAGAGATTTCAGTCTCAGCCCACAGACTCGGTAAATGGGATTACTACTGTACAGCATGGAGCCTTTTACAATGTCATCTTTGCTTGACAGAAGGGCTGGGATGCCAGGCTCAGTCTGGCCTGCCAAAACACTGGGGTTTGAGTGAGAAATGTGATGGAAGTGGAAGCTGAGTGACACTAATGGCACGGCCCAGAAAGATGTTCCTGTGCTGGTTCAGAGCTGTTTGCAGACAGCAGTGGCCCTGCTCCTCCCTCTTGTGTTATCCCAGAGTGTTACTGTCCCCTGCAGTGCACCCCACACACCCCACTCACCTGTGAGCACATCCCTGCAGTGGGACCCTGCACACCCCACTCACCTGTGAGCACATCCCTGCAGTGCACCCCACACACCCCACTCACCTGTGAGCACATCCCTGCAGTGGGACTCCACAGACCCCACTCACCTGTGAGCACATCCCTGCAGTGGGACCCTGCACACCCCACTCACCTGTGAGCACATCCCTGCAGTGCACCCCACACACCCCACTCACCTGTGAGCACATCCCTGCAGTGGGACTCCACAGACCCCACTCACCTGTGAGCACATCCCTGCAGTGGGACCCTGCACACCCCACTCACCTGTGAGCACATCCCTGCAGTGGGACTCCACAGACCCCAATACCTGTGAGTACATCCCTGCAGTGCATCCCGCACACCCCATAGACCCCACTCACCTGTGAGTATGTCCCTGCAATGGGATTCCACAGACCCCACAATCACCTGTGAGCACATCCCTGCAGCGCAACCCACAGATCCTGCAGACACCCCAAACCCTATACACACCCCATACACCCCAGACTCACTGGTGAACACATCACTGCAGTGCACCCTGCAGACCCCACACACACCCCCCAAACCCCATACACACCCCATAGACCCCATACACCCCACACTGACCGGTGAGCACGTCCCTGCAGCACAACTTGCAGACCCCACACACATCCCCCAAACCCCATACACAACCCACAGACACCAAACCCCAGACTGACCTGTGAGCACGTCCCTGCAGCACAACTTACAGACCCCACACACACACCCCCCAAACCCCATACACCCCCCAAACCCCATACACGCCCCATAGACCCCAAACCCCAGACTGACCTGTGAGCACGTCCCTGCAGCACAACTTACAGACCCCACACACACACCCCCCAAACCCCATACACCCCCCAAACCCCATACACGCCCCATAGACCCCAAACCCCAGACTGACCGGTGAGCACGTCCCTGCAGCGCACGCCGCAGACGCGGCCCGTGTCCGAGCTCTTGAGCAGGTGCCGCACCTCGGTGTAATTGGCGGTGGCAGCGCCGTAGCGGGCGGCGGTCAGGGCGATGGCCAGGTTCATGCGCGCGTCGTTGTGCTGTCCTGCAGGGAAGGACAGCCGTCACCCGCAGCACGGCCGGCGCCGCGGCAGCGTGTCAGCACGGATCTGTCACAGCTGTCCCTGTCACATCGCGTACCGCTCACGGCCGCTCGCTCCCGGGCTCTGCGCGCCCCGCGGCCCGGGCCGGGCCGGGCGGGCACCGCCGCCTCCAGCGCGCCCCGCGGGCTGGGCCTGCCCCACGGGGCTCTGCCTGCCCCACACGGGCTGTGCCTGCCCCACACGGGCCGTGCCTGCCCCACCAGGCTCTGCCTGCCCCACACGGGCTGAGCCTGCCCCACCGGGCTGGGCCTGCCCCACACGGGCTGTGCCTGCCCCACACGGGCTGTGCCTGCCCCACCGGGCTCTGCCTGCCCCACACGGGCTCTGCCTGCCCCACCGGGCTGGGCCTGCCCCACACGGGCTGTGCCTGCCCCACACGGGCTGTGCCTGCCCAACACGGGCTCTGCCTGCCCCACACGGGCTGGGCCTGCCCCACACGGGCCGTGCCTGCCCCATGCAAGCCCCACACGGGCTGAGCCTGCCCCACACGGGCTGTGCCTGCCCCACACACACCGAGCCTCTCGCTGAGGGTCTGCAGCGCTGCACTGAGCAGCACACAAACCACCCCTGCCAGCACACAAACCTTTCCTTTATCATCCTGCCCTAACTCGGTACTCACACCCAGGATTTTGACAATACAACTGGTATTAACCAACAGGTCCGATTACCAAGTGAACACATGACATTTGACATCCTAAACATCCTTTTAGAGACTTGGCCAAATTTAACTGGGGTTTTTTTTTTTGTATATGCCTTTGAACTTCCCAACATATAACATAAAAGCAACCAAAAAAGTGAAATAAGTGGACAAGAATTAATGAAGGATTCTTAACACATATCATTAAAGATTTATTACTGAAATTCCCTCGTTAAAGAAAACCAAGAGAGAGGTGGAGGGACTGTGAGGGGAAGATGATTAATTACTCTGAAATACTGGCTTCACCTGAGACTTTTCCTATTTATTATTGCACTGAATTGGAGGCCTGGATGCTGGCTGGAAAGAATTACTATACATTGAAGGGGCCAGGCTCTGTGTGTCCTGAATAATTAATTTCCAAGCAGGCTAAACTTCCTGAGGTTTACTTCCCCACCTGCTTGGACCACTCCTATCACGGACCATACTGATAAAGTGATAAATTTGTAATAGATACTGTAGGTGATTTATGTTGCCAGCACTCCCAGCATTTAGTATAAATGGTTTATGTAAAGTTTGGTCCTTCGGATTCTGCCTGCGCAAATCTCCAACCGCCGTGCAAATCATCTGTTCCCAGCTAAAAGGGCAAAGTTATAAAGATGGGATCAACGGCCTCGCAAGCACCACCTCCCCTCCCCAAACCCCTCATTCCAACCCAGTCCAAGCTGTGCAGTGCCATCCGTCTTCAGCTAGGAGAAAAAAAGTTACACAAAGTGTGCAGAAACGGCAGCATGATAAAGCACCGATGAAGAAACAAACAGTAACTCCAATTCCACTCAGCAAACAATGCCCAAAATCAGCTGCAACAACGGAAGAACAGCAAAACAACTGAGCAAGATGTCAGGAAAAGTTGGGGATGCTCCATCACACGAGATGCACGAGAGGGAACAACCATCGGTCAGAGCTGGCAGGCAAAGCTTTCAGTAAACGCACGGGCCCTGCTGCTGCCGCCGCGGCAGGGAGGGATAAATGACCTTATGAGGCTCACCTCAAAGCTGCCCAGTTTCAGCAGGGTCGAGAGAAAGTACAGCTCGTGTGCAGAGGGAGCACTGGGAGAAAAAGGGACAAAGGACAGCGACAAGCTGCGATACAGCGGCTCTTCCACATAACAACAGGGATTCCAGAGGCACCCAGTACTCAAGGAAAGACTGGATGTGGCACTCGGTGCTCTGGGCTGGTTGATGAGGTGAGGTCACAGCTTGGACTCGATGCTCTCGGAGGGCTTTTCCAACATAAATGCTTCAGTGATTCTGTAATCGAGGAAATGCTCCCCTAGCCTGTGGCCAGGGGCTCTCAGGAGCTCATTGCTCTGCAGACATGCCCCTTTCCCTGGGGCTGAACCGGGCCAGCCTGACCCGTGGCGCCGCAGGGCTCGGCTGTCACACGTCACACAGCAGCCCCCCTCAGGCAGGGCCCCCAGACCCCAACCCTGCCATGCCCTCAGCACCAGGGGATCTGCTCCCCCCTTGCAGCAGGACCCTGTGGCCAGGGGCTCTCAGGAGCTCATTGCTCTGCAGACATGCCCCTTTCCCTGGGGCTGAACCGGGCCAGCCTGACCCGTGGCGCCGCAGGACTCAGCTGTCACGCATCATGCAGCAGCCCCCCTCAGGCAGGGCCCCCAGACCCCAACCCTGCCATGCCCTCAGCACCAGGGGATCTGCTCCCCCCTTGCAGCAGGACCCTGGGGCCAGGGGCGTTCAGGCCCCCAGTCTGCTCCTGCCAGCAGTGCCCCAGGTGGCACCGACACAAAGCCCCCCTCCTGTGGTGCCCTGGTGTGGGGATTCATCACATTCAGCACGACCCCACTTCAGCCAATATTAGCTCTGGTCTATGGAGCCCTGACTGTTTAAATTTGGTGAGTTTGCCTCTTCCCAGATTTGTCACTTATTTGTCCAGAGCAAAAGCAATCCGGAGGAGCCAATCAGCAGAATAAATAATGTGGAAATGGGTAGCTTCTATAAAACCAAACTTCCAAGTAACAATGGTTTAGCAAGCCCCAAATCCAAAGGCTGCTCAGTGTTTTGTTGAGCCTCCCAATGCTCCTAAAGTCAGAGTGAGCTCAGGACACTCTCAGCACATGCCAGGATTTGGACCACTGTGCTCAAAATAACATTTTCCTCCTTTCTCTGAACCTCTCATCCATTTTCTCCTCATCATTATTCTGACACAAGAACCCCCATGCTATTACTCACTCCTCAGCTGTCCAAAAGCAACTGAGTGCCCATGGAATGCATTTGCAGGCAGAGGACTGGGAAATAACCAGTTCCTGATTAACTAAACGGCTAGAAAAACACACTGGCTTCAGATTGATGTGACCTACAGTGTGGAGTGCTTGAGTATTTCACAACATGAACAGCAGAGATCTGCAGAGGTCTGGGTTTGAAAGGAGTAAAGACTGACTTCCCACCTTGGGAATTTATCATCTGTGGAGAACAACAGTGCAGTTTAGGAGAGATGGGGTCACAGGATAGTGGTTCCATACTCAGGAACAGCTGGGTTTTGCCTTTTTTTTTTTTTAAAGTCTTGCCAACTGGCATGTGTGTATTCTCCCTAGATAGTGACATTAAAATCCTGCACTTGAACAGAGAATCAGAATATTCAAATACTTCAGCCAAAAAGTTATTTTCCAAAAACAGAGTGGCTAAGCCAAATTAATTCGGCATCCTTCTCCACAGGTGAGTATGCCTCTGAAGATCCCCTAAATCTCCTAAGTGTAGGCAACCCAGTGAAAAGGCAACTGTGGCATTCCCCAAGAAGGGATGTTCACCAGTGCCCTGCCTGGAGAGGATGCGGCTGCTCCAGGGCTGGGTTTGAGCACTTGTCCCTCGCATGGTGCCAGTTCTCACCTGCTGCATCCCAACAGGAGGCAGCCACAGCTCAGCACACCAGGAGAAGCCTCCCTGAGCCAGCTGAGGAAACGCTGAGCTCTCTGCAGCTCCTCGCATAGTGCCTCTTGAAAACGACCAGGAAAACTGGAAGAACCATCCCTCCCTTCTTTGCTGTTTTCACCTGCTGTAACATGGTGACAATGAAGAGATACTTTCATTTTTACTAAGGGCACTCAACCCAGCTTTTCCCAAAACACTGGCCTAAGTGCTTTCACCAAATTAGCACTGAACCCTCTAAGAAACCCCTGGAAGCCACATTGCTGAGGACATTTAGTGTGCAAAGACAGTTTGAGTAAGTCTCTCCCACACCACGTTAAGCCCAACAGTGATGCCATTTGGTTTATAATTTCTTATTTTTGTGTAATTTGGGAGAATTCTATTTTCACTCCTTAGTAGCAAATGCTGTATTTCTCCACATCCGAACAGACAATGTTTCCGTTGGCACTCACAGGATCCTCCCCCAGAGTGCACACAGTGTACATTCAATTTTATTTTTATCAGAGCTGAGCCCCAGCCAGCAGGGAGTGGTAACAAAGCCCACAGACCAAAGAGATTTGCTTGGGACTGGTTCAGGAGCGTTGTGTGAAAACCAGAGTGTGAATGAGGCACTCTGGCAGTTCTGGTATGTTCTGTCCTGTGTCACTCTGACAATTACCCCATCACACTGATTTTAACAGAGCCCCAGCCAGGCTGGGCATGAGAGGGACCTTAAAGCTCACCTGCCTACAGGTGTGTTCCTTACTGCAGCCCTGCACCAGGTAACTGCAGGCACACAACAAAGCAACACAGGAAACCAAATCCTTTCCTGTTCAAGGTTTTCTCACTGTGTACCCACAAACCTTACCCCAAGCTCACCACACTGAAGGCTGGTGAGTGATGACACAATTATACATGTGCATTAGATATATACAACTGCACTAAGTCACCAAGGCTGTCCCTCTCCTGTAATTTTAAGGAAGTGCTTAATTGCACAAGCAGTTTTATTACAAGCATTAAGCAGGAGCCCAGAGCTGTTGTGCATATGGAAAGGGTTAGATCCCAGTTAGGCACGATGAATCAGCTGGAGTGACTCAAAATCGTTCCAGACTTCTCTGAGTGAGAGCTCAGTGAGTTCTCCTCCCCAAACAAGCAGAGTAAGCTCAGGGGGAATGTCCCCTTTGACTCATGAGTCACAAGTCAGAACAATGCCCTCAGACCGGAACTCTGCAGCTCTCAGAATCACAAGAAGCTGAAGTGGAATTTGCTGCCAACTCCCAGACTTTCTAGGCTGTGCAGCACTCATGTCCTTGCTCCTGTCCTGCCCCAGGGGACGCGTTCTGACTCGGCTCCATCAGCTCCATCCCCCCAGCAGCACAGTGACAGCACTCCTGGCTGTGCCTGCAGCTCCTGCAGGGCACACAGAGCCCAGCCCTGCTGTGCCCTGGCACCCGTGCTGCTGAGGTGAGGCCCAGGCAGGTGGGAAGGATGGTGGGCAACTGAACATGCACTGGAAATAACCACACCCCACATTTCAGCTCTTTAACACCTGCCCAAAGTGTGAGCTTTCATGGCAGGGGAAGCCTCCAGCCTTCTTATAGGTAAACTGATCCCAACAGATTCAAACTCAGATTTAACACATCCACTTTAAATATCCCAGTAGTAGTCACCTTCATTTCTGTCCTCCTCCATTTAGGACCAGCTCAGATCACAAGAGCTAAACCTTCTTATTCTCGGAATCACAGAATGATTTGGGTTGGAAGGGACCTTAAAGCTCATCCCATTCCACCTCCCCTACCAGGGTCCATTTCCACTATCCCAGCCAACCTGGCTTGGGCACTTCCAGGGGCAGCCACAGCTTCCCTGGGCACCTGTGCCAGGGCCTCAACTCCCTCACAGGGAAGGATTTCTCCCTGATCTCCCACCTACCCCTGCCCTCTGTCCGTTTAAAGCCAATGCCCCTGTTCTACTATGATTTATTCCAAATTCTGCAGTTACAAACAAAGCAAGAGGCAAGCAAGAGGCAGAAAACCCATCAAATGTTTTCACAGAAGAAATCCCAATATCCTTCAAATGTCTGTCTGATCGCGTCTGCTGCCAAGTTACAGCACAGGAGCTAAAACTCCTACTGAAACTAAGATCCCAGAAAGCAAAAATAAGCCACAATATCCACCACATCCCGTGACAGACAAAATTTGGAATTCTGGCTCTGTGTGACTGCTTTATAATTATGTTGTTTCCCACTTCTTTTGTATCAGCCTTCAACTTGTCACTACACTGTGACTGCCGTGTCAGTGGCAGGAAAAGCACCGTGTTAAAATGAAACTAAACATTGTCACTGTCAGTTTATGGAAACAGCGCTAAAATGTCACCGTGAGCGCCTGTCACGGCGGGGCCGCTGCGGCCGTGCCACCGCGCCAGGCAGGCACCGTGATGTCACCACAGCTCGCTGTGTCCCCACTGCCACCAACGGCTCCCAGGGGAAAATCCCGTCAGGGTGAGCTCCCACTGGGGCCAGCCTGTGCTGGTTTCTAGCTCCCAACAAAGCTGTGATGGCTGCGTCAGCCACCGTGCGCTGAGCTGAGCCAGCTGCTGCTGTGCCGTGCAGGACAGCCCACCTGGGAACCACAGTGGCCAGAGGGAGAGGGAGGGAGTGCCTGGAGGGACAGAGTGCCCTGCCACAGTGCAGAGAGCAGCCCTGCTCCCACACATCACAGAGCCCACAGCAGCGAGGCTGGAACACACCTTCAGACCACCCAGCACTGCCATAATCTCCCCACAACCATGGCCCAAGGGCCACATCCAGATGGCTCCTGCACGCTGCCAGGGATGGGGACTCCACCACCTCCACAGACAACTTACTACAATGCCTGACCACTCCTACAGTGAGAAGTTATTTCTAACGTTATTCTGATGCTCTCCTGGGCAGCATGAGGCCGGTTCCTCTGCTCCTGTCCCTTGTTCCCTGGGACCAGTGAGGTGGGCAGGGATCCCATCGCCCACTGCTCCTCCCAAGGACGCGTCCCATGGGGAGCAGCGCACCTGGCACCCCACTGCAGCTCCCACAAACAGCCCCTGGCTCACAGCAGAGCTCCATCCCTTGCCCTGAACGCCACGACACACCGGGGACCACGCAGATGTTTGTGCCACAATGAACAAGTAACGGCGTCTTGTTCAGGAATAATCTTAAATCTTTTTGGTAACACGATCTGAAGAATTATTCCCCGTTCACTTCTTAAGGGACACAAACCCCATCCTTTGCTTATACAAGCATTAAAAAAAGAAAAGAGAGAGGCCCTGAATTCACCAGAATATTCATCATTTCCAACCTTAAACCCAGAGCGTACAAACAGATGAATCCGGCAAGTCAGAAAGCAAAGCCAATTTAATCTGTGGCTCCCCTGAGGTAAATGTAGCTCACAGTCCTGCCCCCACCCCAACCTCAGCCATAATCCCTGCTTCCTGGAGGTAAGAAAGCACTGGAGTGAGGAAAATTCTGCAGCAGGATATAATGATCCAAAATGACAGGGACAATAATGACAATGAATTTCATGTCTCCCAGTCATGAGCTGGGGATGCTTGACTGGGCTGACTCACACGATTAAATTGTTACAGGTACAGCAGGAGACGCAGTTATCATCCGGTGCTTTTGGGAAGGCGCCTGGGGCAGCGGGCAGGCAGCGCCCTTCTGTCGGGAGCAAAGGGCTCCTCCTGCAGCCACGCGGCTGCGCCCGCACCTCCGACAGAGGCAAAACTGGGTTAAACATGCAGCTGGTGCAGGCCATTGATTTTATCCCTTCTGAAAATGATAAAAGGGCCCTGGCGGGGAAAGCGCGGCGGGACCGGAGCGGCGAGGCACGGCGTGTGCCGGAGGGAGCTGGGCAGCTCTGGGAGCTGGGGCTGCCTGTCCGTGCCAGCTCCAGCTCCAGCACGGTCCAGAGCTCTGTGCTGGGCTCCCTGCACCCCTGGGAGCTGGGGCTGCCTGTCCGTGCCAGCTCCAGCTCCAGCATGGTCCAGAGCTCTGTGCTGGGCTCTGCACCCCTGAGAGATGGGGCTGCCTGTCTGTGCCAGCTCCAGCTCCAGCACGGTCCAGAGCTCTGTGCTGGGCTCTGCACCCCTGGGAGCTGGGGCTGCCTGTCTGTGCCAGCTCCAGCACGGTCCAGAGCTCTGTGCTGGGCTCTGCACCCCTGGGAGCTGGGGCTGCCTGTCTGTGCCAGCTCCAGAATGGTCCAGAGCTCTGTGCTGGGCTCTGCACCCCTGGGAGCTGGGGCTGCCTGTCTGTGCCAGCTCCAGCACGGTCCAGAGCTCTGTGCTGGGCTCTGCACCCCTGAGAGATGGGGCTGCCTGTCTGTGCCAGCTCCAGCTCCAGCACGGTCCAGAGCTCTGTGCTGGGCTCTCTGCAGCCCTGGGAGCTGGGGCTGCCTGTCTGTGCCAGCTCCAGCATGGTCCAGAGCTCTGTGCTGGGCTCTGCACCCCTGGGAGCTGGGGCTGCCTGTCTGTGCCAGCTCCAGCACGGTCCAGAGCTCTGTGCTGGGCTCCCTGCACCCCTGGGAGCTGGGGCTGCCTGTCTGTGCTCCAGAGCTCTGTGCTGGGCTCCCTGCACCCCTGGGAGCTGGGGCTGCCTGTCTGTGCTCCAGAGCTCTGTGCTGGGCTCTCAGCCCCTTCCCAGCCCCAGACCCCACAGAATTTCAGGGGTAGCTCTGAGATGCAGAATGCCCTGGCACACAACAGGCTATGGACACACCGAGTCAATCCCAGCTACACCATGACTGGCGTGCCTGCAAGGCTTCTCTCTCTCCCACCCAGCCTCAGGCTGGAAACACCAGGAAATAAGAGCAGCTGCGTGTTTAAATTCACCTATGGAAAGTCTGTTCAGTGACAAACTGTCAGAGTTTTTATATCCAGGGAAGGAAAACAGCCACAGAGTTGTCTGTAATACCCCTATTACAGCTCAACATCTCCAAATATCCATTTGTCAAACATGAATTATAAAGCTATAACATTTCATAATTCAGGACACACTCAAATCCTAGGAAAAATAGCTACAAGAGCCCAAATAAAAAAAAGCATTTATTCCATTTTTGACAGCTTAATGAATGCCCTACTCTTTTGCATTGATTTTTGTGTGTGTGTCTGTGTGTGCACGTGTGCCTGGGAAGGATTTCTCAGGGGGTTTGCTGTAA
The DNA here is from genome assembly GCF_051311805.1 of Agelaius phoeniceus. NCBI lineage: Eukaryota > Metazoa > Chordata > Aves > Passeriformes > Icteridae > Agelaius > Agelaius phoeniceus. Next base: position 50,424,822 of record NC_135271.1, on the reverse strand, counting down.
ACAGGGAAAGCAAAATCCTCTGCCAAGGCCTTTTCTACTTTTAAATAACCTCCATATTAAAATATTTCAGCAGAGAATGCATGCAAAACTACTGAGAATGCAAGAAGCAAAAACTGACTACTTGCATCCCAGTAAACATACTTTGATTTGTAGAACAAGACATCAAACAATCCCATACCTCCATGTGGCAAGAGAGTCCCAGACACAGCATATTTTAATTTCTTCTTCCAGGAAATAACAGCAAATTCAGAAAGCACGGTCAGCAGAGCCCTAGAATCTAAAATTCAGGATTGATTCCAGAACACAGATTTTCCTTACACACCTAAGGGCTCTTGCAAGGCAAAATATGTTAAAGAAGCCTGCAAGCACCTAGAGACAGAAAAATAATGTATCATGAAGAGAACCGTGCCACTTGGAATTGCTGAACACTTTACATTGACACACTCTGGCCAGCTGGATCCCTGCTTTAATGGTTTTCCTAGTTCTTACCATAATGAACTCTATATAATTTAAATGGAGATTAATTCTTCCATTTAGAGTGCTTTGGAACAATCCTGCCCGAGATCCTGAGCTCAGCCCAGCCTCTCCCTGTGCCTCCTCTCCAGTTCTCCCGCAGCCCCTAAGTAGATCTGACAGATCCCTGCTCAGATAGCAGCCGCCTTCTCCCCCCAAAATGTTGCCTTTTTGCTATTCAGGAGTATCCTAATACCAACAAATGCTAAATGCAGTCTGACATGTCCCCCTAAGAAACAAACTTGTAAGTTGTGGCTTCAAAGCAAACCTTGAATAAATAGGACACATTGTGTACACCCCGGCTAACATCCAACATATGCTTTGGCTTCCCGATGCTCAGGCAGAGCAAGAATAGCCTCTGGACAAGGCTGTGATTTGCTCTTGCTGGTACTTCCAACGTTTATGATGTACCATTTCTTTGTGCCTGTATAAACAATGTAGAGGATGTAATGAAGACGACCCCGGCGCGGTTGGGAACGCAGCGTCCCCATGAATTATGGATGGCTGGAGGTGCCAGCGGCCCCACAGGGCCCACACGAACACAGGCACCCCTGGCAGGGCTGCAGCACACCCAAATCAACCTGCACACGCCTCTTCCCCTCGCTGCTGGGGATCCACAGCTGTCACCACTAACGGCCCTGTTTGCAACAATTACAGGGACAAGGAGTAAAGGAGAGTGAGGAAATAGGGTAAAACTGCATTTAACTGCACTTACAGTTAAGACATCCTTAAAAGGCCAATTTATCAATTCATCCTTTGGGAGAGAGGAGGGATGGACAGAGAAGAGAAAGATATCACCTGCTTTAAGACTTGTATTTTGCTTTGCCATTATTTAATACTCCGTTTTATGACTAATCCTTCTGAAAGGACTAAAACAAGTTTAATTTCATCACCCTCTCCTCTACTTTCAGTTCCATTCCCTCTCCCTTTGTGCTCCATCCCTCTGGATTTAGGGTGTGACAGCACATCATTAAAATTCAAGTACAATAATTTACAAGACCTAAGGGGAGCTTGCTGAAATGCTGTGACTTAAAGCCCATTTCCCGTGGCCAGAGCACAGGTTAATTGATCAGGACAAAGCAGTCCATGTGCCCCAGACCCATGGGAGCCCACCTGCCCCAGGGGCCACCCCAGAGCGGACTGACACAGGCAGGAGTGAGCTGAAACATGGTCTGTTCCCAACTGAATTAATGCTCCAGCTGGACAGCCCTCATTCTGCACTGGGTGCAGCCTCAGAACACTCACATGTGCATCATCCACTCACAAATGTCATCCCTGAGTCCTTCAAACCCATCCTACTCTTCAGGGAAACTGAGGTTTGGTGCAGGACGAGAGCAGGTACAAGCCTGGAGAGCTTTTTAAATTTTAATTCAAAACAGCATTTCTTTACAATTAGCCTAAAACTGAGGATAACTAAGCTGTATCTTAGAGAGAAAGCAAAATAAAGCAAGACAGATTTCTTCTCCCTTTTTTTCTATTTTACTCTTCCTTCCCAATACCGAGTGTGGGTTTGTTTCCCTCTGTTGGGATGGCACTAAACCCCCAGAGACACCTCTCAGTCACTTGGAGCCCTGCCCTGCCTGTGCTTGCCATCAAAGCCCACCTGGCATCTCGATGCTGAATCTTTACATTTACAGCACCGTTTAAAACAATTATTCATGTAAGAAACAAGAAGACAAATTTTAAGGCTACCCTGAAAGATGTATCTTTGGAATGCTGGAGTAGTAAATAGCCACGATCCAGCCAAATTATTTATTTAATCAGAAAAAACTTCACTAGATTATAAATAGATTTCAAGCTATAGTGCTCTTATGAGAAGTGTAATTACAGTTAAGAGAACCACTTCGTTCTTCTGGCAGGCTCCTGGGATCCCTTAAAACAAGCTAAGGAATAGCTCGGGATATGGAAAATATAAACCTGAATTCCCTCTCTGTGTGCTGTGTATGGCAGGTCCTGGTACTGGGTAAAAAACTGCCACATAATCCCACAACAAATTTTGCTACATTTGCATATTTTGCTCTCATTTCCCCCAGACCTTAAAAATAAGATAAAATGCAGCCTCTATCAGTAGCAAAATCAACTAAACACCAAGTCCATCCTTTAAATCCAACCCTCCTCTCAAACAAGAATCTGCACATACATATTCCCACACATATATATGAAATTTTAATTAATTTCCATGTTGCTGGGCTCTGACTGAGACACCTGCAATTAACAACACAAGCTTTAGCCAGAAGCCTCACAAACCCCACTGGAGTCCAGTGTGTTTCCAGGGCTCTTCCCAGTCCAGAGCCCCTTTGATGAGCAGATGAATTGCTCTAAATGCAGTTCTACAAAGGGAAAAACTCCCTTTATAATCCACCTTGTGTGAAGACCTTCTGCTGCCAAAAGGTCAGAAACCACATCTCCACCAGAACGCTTTCACACTGTTCTACACCCAAGAAAAGCCATTGCATTTTCTCCCACATCTAGGAAGTTGCTGCTGTTAAAACACGACTTATCTCCCAAACTAACGATTAAGAGGCAAGCTGCAGAGAGCCAGGGTACAGCCTCCAGGCCCCCACTTGTGTCTGAAGCCCAAAGGCAAAGCCCAGGAGCCCCCAGCAGGCAGAGAGGCCACGCACCGTCATAGTAGACAATGGCTCCCACCAGCTTGTCCCTGCGCAGCATGGGGAACAGCTCCAGGGCCCGCGTCTTGGTCAGGACATAGCTGCTCTTCAGGCACTGGCTGCCTGCCACCAGGTCATAGAGCTTGATCCCGATCCAGTAGTAGGGCAGCTGCCACCACCTGGGGGAAACAGCACCAGCAAGTGAGAAAAGAGACAAATGAAGCGTTTACAAGTGCGTGCACACTCCGGTACTGCAATTCAGAACACCGTGAGCAACACAGAATGTTCTTACAGCAGCTCCACCTTGTTCAGCATTACAAGCTCATGGTAACAAGACAATGTAAATACTCCAGACTTAGCTGCTGTTTGCCACTGTTTTCAACTGAGCTACTCCCTGTGGTGAGTCAAGCACGTTCAAGGATTTATTTGCTCTAAAATCAGGATCTAAACGGGGCTGTTGTGCCTCTGTGTGAGATACTGGAGCTGGGTGTGCAGGCTGAGAGGATTCCCCCAAGGCATGGTCTAAGGCCTCCTGCACAAACAGGACCACAATATATGCAGGCAGCCACTGGCCTACTCAAGCTCCAGCTCTTACAAGCCCCTCAGACTAGGACAGGAATAATAAAAACAGGAATGATCTTAATAAAATTAAGTTCCTTCAGCAAAACCTCCCAGCTCTAAGCAGCCTGTTCCAGTGAGTAACTGCTCTTACAGGCTGAAAACCCAACCCAAAGCACTGAGTGTCTTCCTCAGAGGAGGAGGAATCTGTTCTGTGCACAGCCAACTGCCCTGTGCCCACAGGGACTGAACAGCACTGTGCTGGGAACACTGGGGGGGACAAGGGTGCACTGAAAGAATAGCAAATACATCCTGGCAATGAGAGCTCTTTGCAGCTGTCCCTGCTGGGGTGCTGGAAGGGCTGCACTCCAGGACGTGCCCCCCAAAGCAGTGACTGCTGGCTGGGCACACGAGAACTTCCCCCAGGACAGCTTTAAGAAACCCCTCCCAGGCCAGGCTTTGCTTGTGAGAAGCCAAGGTAAAGGAGAGAAGGCACAGCAGAGCTTACTTGTAGATGGGGAGCATGATGGGCAGCGCACCTGAGAGGTGGGGCGCGCTCTGCAGCAGGTGTGCACGCTCCTCCAGAGCCTCCTTCACCATCCTGTACTGCAAAACACCAGCCAGGGTCAGTGCCACAGCACCCACCCTCCATCAGAGCCTCCCTCACCATCCTGTACTGCAAAACACCAGCCAGGGTCAGTGCCACAGCACCCACCCTCCTCCAGCCCTCCCTCACCATCCTGCACTGCCAAACACCAGCCAGGGTCAGTGCCACAGCACCCACCCTCCTCCAGAGCCTCCTTCACCATCCTGCACTGCAAACACCAGCCAGGGTCAGTGCCACCCTCCTCCAGCCCTCCCTCACCATCCTGCACTGCAAACACCAGCCAGGGTCAGTGCCACAGCACCCACCCTCCTCCAGAGCCTCCCTCACCATCCTGTACTGCAAACACCAGCCAGGGTCAGTGCCACCCTCCTCCAGCCCTCCCTCACCATCCTGCACTGCAAACACCAGCCAGGGTCAGTGCCACAGCACCCACCCTCCTCCAGAGCCTCCCTCACCATCCTGTACTGCAAACACCAGCCAGGGTCAGTGCCACCCTCCTCCAGCCCTCCCTCACCATCCTGCACTGCCAAACACCAGCCAGGGTCAGTGCCACCCTCCTCCAGCCCTCCCTCACCATCCTGCACTGCCAAACACCAGCCAGGGTCAGTGCCACAGCAGCCACCCTCCTCCAGAGCCTCCTTCACCATCCTGCACTGCCAAACACCAGCCAGGGTTGGTGCCACAGCAGCCAGCCCTGGCACCAGGGCAAACACTCAATAACAGACTTTATCCAAATATCAACACCTCCCACCATTGTCACTGCTGAGAAACCCAAAGGTTAAGGGAAAGGATCCCCAATAAAATAAAGCTTTGGTAGTTTCATCTTGGTGTTTTGGCAGCACAACTGCATAATGTTTCATTTGAACATAAACTCAACAAGCCACGTTGCCCTAACAAGGGGCAGGAGGCACAGGACTGATCCCACAGCACAGCTCCACGCCACTTCCCACAGCTCAGTCCCATCTGAACTCCAAGCTGCAAATGCAGAAGGGTTCTTCTCCAAACCAGTCAATGTCCAGTTGTTCTTTGGCAGAAAAGGAGGGTTTCTCTGTGCGGATAACTGCAGGGTTTGGATATTTCCCCTGAAAAGTCACCATTCCTGCAGCAGCATTTCAACCACTAAAACATACTTTGAGAGGCTCCAATAGAAAGACAATGTGATTCCTCAAAACAGGAATATCAGGCTTCCACCCACACAAGAATGCACAAAAGCATTTATAAACTCTCACTCATTTACCATATTTCCTTTCCCCATGCCAAAATAAATCACTCATTTACCATCTTTTATTCCCTTATTCCAAAATAAGTAGCTCATTTACAATATTCTTCCCCCATTCCAAACTAAATCACTCATTTACCATCTTTTCTCTCCCCATTCCAGAACAGGACAGCCACTCCTCCCCCCAGTTCATGACACTGCCTGTCTCTTTTAATTTTATTTTATTTCAAGCTCTTTTTGTTCTGAGATCAGCCCTGTCTCTGCCTGCCTTTCCCAAAACCCACAGCCTGCAAGGCCTGGCAGTGACACTGCCCATCAAAGCTCCCTCAGAGAAGACACTTCCCATGCACAGTGGCTGTGGAACACAACCCTGGAATCCAGCACTGAGAAGCTCAAAAGGACACTCAGCTCTGACTGGGACAGTGAAGTGTCTACCAGCAATTCTTGCTGAACAACCAGCACAAAAAATTACCTGCTCGAAATCCAACTTCATGATGGCCTTCTGGAGGTACCTCACCCCACCATGGATCAATTTAGTGCTCCTGCTGCTGGTCCCCGATGAGAAATCATCTCTTTCTAGAAGGGCTGTTTTTAGTCCTGTGTTACCAGAAAACCAAATTAACTTCTTAAATTACACAATTTGTATGTAATTCATTAAAGACACTTCTCTAGGGTAGAGACAATCACAAGAAAAATTACTCTGTACATGGATAAATTTGTATTCAAAGTGTAGTGCACTGTCTATATTGTAATGAAAAATTTTAGCCTTCTTCCTGAGGGAAAAGTCAAAGCAGAACTTAAACAGCAGCACATTAAAAGCTGGGTATTTCACAATGGAAAGGCATTACTGCACATTACGGGGGCACGCTCCCCAGGGAAATGACAGCTTGGATGCATGGCAGGAACAGAGGGGCTCCATGGACACTTTTAACCCTTTGCAGCAGGGAGCTCTAAACCTCTTCAGCAACCATTTAAGTGGCATTCCAGAGAGGGAGACAACTGGCAGCTCTGCTTACTTGGAGTTTGCCTCAGAGGTGCCCGCCTGGAATTCTGACAAACACAGGCAACAGCCTGATCAGCCTTAACCACTGAATCCCTGGGGCTGGAAAAGACCTCCAGGACCACTGAGTCCAGCTCCAGCCCCTCCAAGTCCTTTTGTCATGAGGGACCCAGAACTGGACACAGCACTCGAGGGCCCTCAGCAGTACAAACACTGAGATTTTAACATCTACTGCTGTCCCAAAACTTTTATGTGCTTAAAAAAATCTAATTATTACTGGTAACTTAGAAAGATCAGAGCAATTTATTTTTGTCGAATGTGACTGAAGATTAATGGACACAATCAGAAATAATTTGGTGAAGATTTATCAAACACACGAAAAGCAAAATTTGTTGTTAAGCGAAGCAAACAGGATAAAAGAGCAAGTTCCATGAATGAACAGCAACGAGACACAACTCATTAACCAAATGCCTGTGAATATTTCACACCTCAGAGACCTACTGATATAACCAGTACACCCAAGAAAAGGATAAACAGAGATTAACTGTAATAATTTCTGTCTGCTTTGCAACTGCATTTTCTGCCAAAGCACAGCAGAGGCAGAAGTGAGAAGATCTTTGTCCCATGTTATTAAATATAACAACCAGGCTGGAGTTTGGACTTATCTCCCTGTGCTCAGTCCCTACTGCTTTATCCATTTCCTATTACCACACCTGCTGGATGAGCGTTTCCCAGCTCAAACTGAAAGGCTCTCCTGGGGTTTTGCCTCTGTTTCTGAGGTACAGGACCAGGTTAGAGAGCCTGAGAGCTTCAGGGCTCCCTGCTCTGGCCAGGTCCCCAGAGGTGGGGAGACTGTGCTCTATGACCTTGTGGTGGTGTTCACAGGGGTCCCAGGGTGAGGGGAGAGACAAGGATCTGACTCCATGTTTCACAAGGCTGATTGATTATTTTATGATATATGTTATATTAAAACTATACTAAAAGGATGGAAGAAAGGATTCCATCATAAGGCTGGCTAAGAATAGAATAGGAAAGAATGAGTAACAAAGCTTCTGTCTCGGACAGAGAGTCTGAGCCAGCTGGGCTGTGATTGGCCATGAATTAGAAACAACCACATGAGCCCAATCCCAGCTGCACCTATTGCATTCCACAGCAGCAGATAACCATTGGTTACATTTTGTTCCTGAGGCCTCTCGGCTTCTCAGGACAAAAAATCCTAAAGAAAGGATTTTTCAGAAAATATCATAGCTACATGACCTTCCTCAGGGTCCTTCTGAGAGCAGAGCTTTCCCAGCCAGCATAACCAGCCCTGTACCTCTGAGTGCTTCAGAAAAGCCCCTCGGAGAGTCTGCTGCAGCCCCAGAGGAGCGTGCAGGGGAAGCCAGCCCCTCACCTCGGGTGGCCGCATCCAGGGCACAGCCGCAGCCCGTGGCGCCCCCGCCGATGACGAGCACGTCGAACTCGCCGCCGCTCTGCAGGGCCACCAGCTGCTGCTCTCTCGTGGGGAGGTGCTCCTTCCTCGCTGGAACAGCTTCTGCAGCCTGCACCTGCACCAAGGCACCCTGCAAAGGTGAACACAGCCCGTGAGGCCCCGGCTGTGCTCTGCACACACACACACACACACCCATGGGCACAGACACCCCCAAGGCACAGGCTTTCCTACAACCACACAGCAAAACTCGCTTATTCCCAGCCACTGCCCCCGCTTTTCACAATCGTGTCCTATTAAACACTGAGGAGCAAACAGTACTAAATCCACGAAGGGAAACCACACCTTTACCTCACCTTGCCCACCCCAACGTAACACTGCACTCAAGTGTTACTACCTGTATTCATTACTTCTAGGAACTCTCAAATGCTACAGGATACTGTTATTATTTTAATAAACACTACAAAGGAAGCATTTTAATAAACAGACACACTGGCTCTGGACTCTCCACCAAAACATTCACCAGAGCTGAGTGTACATTTCACATCTCATGCAGTGGCATTAATCCAAGCTCAAGTTTAATGAGGTTCAGGAGTGATGGGATTGTCAAACACAGTGCCCTGAAGCACCAAAGAAACTCTAATTTCACCTCCTTTTTGAGAAACTTCTAAACAATGCAGTTTATGTCCTACAGCACGCTAAAATACAACTTTAAAGTGACAAAGCTTAACAAGGTGGCAGTTTCCAGACAAGTTCCCATTTTCCTGGAAGGGCCCTGGGGATCTCTTTGGGCTGATATTCCCAGAGCCAATGCTGCTGTGTGCAGTGACTGTGGAGAGAAGGGCTGAGGCTCAGCCACCTACCAGGGACCATGGCTCAAGCGGGAAGGGTTTGAGCAGTCTCTGAAGGCTCTCTGCTGTTAACATCAACTTAAACTGAATTCTAAACATTTCCAGACTTTCTTGAAAATTATAAACACTTTGAACACCAGAAAAACCCGTTTAACCCTAATTTAAGACCTAATTTAGGCGCAGTCTCCAGGCCAAATGGCAGACTTAACTATGCAGAATAGCTTCTGCCCAGATCTCCCAGACAGGAAAGAGCAGACTAATAAAAATTCAAGTGACAAACCACAGAAACTCCTTTCCAGCCAAGCACAAAAAGCCTCAGTTCAGATTATATGGTGCATGCAGCCTAAATATTTTTGTTCAAAATTATTTGCTCATTCCTCAGCAGTATCATGATTTAAATGCATTAGTTCTGTGTCCCTCTCTCTGCTATAGAGCTGAAAATAAAATCTAAAAACTAGTAGCCATGACTCAAAGAAGTGCATATTCCAAAGATAATGAATGGGCAGGTTCACCCTGCAATCAGGGATGATACTGACTATAATGCTGACTAAAGGAGCTGACGAAAATCCCTCGGGACAGCAGCAGCCACTGTCACTGCCTGTGTGGTACAATGCAATCCCTGGGGAAGGTGGGGCTGGAGACAGAGTCCTCCATTTCATGCTGAGGATCTAATGAGGTCCTGGAGCTGCTGCAGGGCTGCAGTCCCTCTGCTCTGGGGCCAGGCTGGGAGAGCTGGGAATGCTCCCCTGGAGAAGGGAAGGCTCCAGGCAGAGCTCAGAGCCCCCTCCAGGGCCCGAAGGGGCTCCAGGAGAGCTGGAGAGGGACTGGGGACAAGAAAGAACAAATTAGAGTTGTAAGAAATCCCATCTTTCCCCAAGTGTAGTGATCCCTGCAGGATCAGCTCTGTCCCCCAGCCCATGCAGGGCACCCAGGAGCTGCAGTGCCCAGCTGTGCCCAGCTGCAGAGGCAGCAAACTCTGCTCCTTGCCCGGGGCTCACAGGCACAGCAGCCCTCACACAGAGCCCCCAGCCACGGCCTGCAGCTGCTGAGGCACTGCTGGGGCTGGGGGGAGGCTGCTGGAAAGATTGGGAGCTTCAAAGAAACTCAGCTGCCACGTTACTCTCCTGGCCACAGAACTGTGCCCATCCCCAGGTCCTCCTGCCTCTTGCCCTGCTCTCTCGCCGGCCCTGTCGGCTCCAGCACTGCCATGAAACTTTTATATCCCCAAAGTGCAGTAAAAGCATGTAATAGAATCCCAGGAGGGTTTGGGTTGGAAGGGACCTTAAAGGCCACCCTGGCACTGCCAGACAGCAGTGACAAGCAGGAAATTGGGAACACTAAGAACACCCTATCTTGCACGTGTTTTGGCTGATCAAGCTCAGCGACACGTGATCGACTTCCACGAGCTCTGGAGAGGGAAAATTCCCTCCAAATTTACTGTGCAGTACATTTTCTGAGAAGTTTCCAATCATGCTACCCAACTTCAGGAAAATAACACCAGAAAAAAGAGATTTGGAGTTCAAGAAATACTGGCATCAGGTGGGTTTGACTCCATGTCTAGGTTTGCTTTTAAACCCATTATTTACAACAAATGGCTCCTAGCAGAGCCCAGAGCAGAGTCCCAGCATCCAGCCCCTGCCATAGCCAGAGTGTGGAGATTAGCCCTGGAATATAAGCAGAGTGATTAGTACCAGGAATTGATATAGATATGATGCATCTTGCTGTCAATTAAATGGGGGAGTGAAGAAAAGCTGCACACAGGGATTCCATCTGCAGTAACATGATTAGTTTGGCAGTGAACAAGTGTGTTTACTGAAATAAGCAATTGCTGTTTATATCTACAATTTCTCAGGCAAGAGTTCCCTGAATGGTTTTGATTACGCTCTTAGTGAGAGGAATTTAGTTTGGCAGTTTGAATTTAATCATCAAGTTATAAAGTGATCTAGTAATCCATAATCCAGTGCTCTCGTTAATTTGCTACTGTAAATCTCCAGGTAGGTTGCAGAGTCAAATTCATCATCCTTACTCATTTAAACAAAAAAATACAGCAATTAGAACTCCCCAAAGCAGGCCCTGATGCATTATCATATTATCACACTGTTGGATTCACCTTGCTGAGCCATTCCTACTGACCAACAGTGTGCTCACACACCAGGAAGAGCAGGGCTGGGAAAGGACAGCAGAATCCTGCAACTCCAAACCAAAGCACTGCCTTTCCCCTCAGTGGTCATGAGGGGAGAGGGCAAGGAAAAGCCAGCAGTGGTCTCCAGCTGAACTTGGCATGGCCAAGAACACCCATCTCACATCTGGCACCAGCCTGTGGAGGCTGATGCATTAAATCAAGGTCCAAAACCAGAATGCAGCAATGCAGCCAGGAAGCAGGAGCATCTGTGTCCAACTCTGTGTCCCCATCAGTGCTGGAAGTGCTGGTGGAGCAGCCAGCAAAGGCTCACTGTGCCACCTGGGCCGTGCAGGTGTCTGAGTGTCTGAGGCCAAATCACAGAATTCCAGAGTGTTTTGGGTGGGAAGGGACCTTAAAGCTCATCCAGTACCATGGGCAGGGACACCTCCCACTGTCCAGGGTGCTCCAAGCCCCGTCCAGCCTGGCCTGAGACACCTCCAGGGATGGGGCAGGGCTAGAATGACAGGAGCTTTAAGGCTCCTTCCAACCCCTACTGTTCTGGGATTCTGTGATTCAATTCCAGTTGCATAAATGTGACTCAAAATGCCAGCAGATGTGTGTGGACAGAAAAATTAGTTGGGATAAAAGCACAGGTGGTTCTGTGATTTTGACTCCATGGGCATGCTCTGTAAAACTCTGGGGTTTAATCTGTCTCTGGAAGTTCAGAGCAGCCATCCATCCCCAGAAAAAGAGGAACTCCCTGAATTCTGGAGTACTGCAGACAAGATGCAACAAGTGAGCTCTGCAGGTGACTTTTCCCTCCCAACTCCTCTTATTTAGCAGTCCTAAAAGGTGCCATTTCTGCCAGTAATGAAGCCAGGCTGTAAAACCCTGGGACAGAGACTCTGGAGAGAACATTACCAGCTCGGAGCAAGGCAGGCAGCCCGATGGGGGCTCACTTGAAATGCTGGGGTTTATTTTCTGCAACAGTATCTGAAGCCATAAGAATCCTGCCTTATCCACTTCCAGCTTGGCTCCCCAGACATGACTCATCTCATTCCCAGCTGGTCCTCCTCCTCCCCATAGAAACAGCCAGAAATGGGATTTAAAGACCATTGTGGACGGGGGGTCATGGTGGCCTTGGCAGTGTTGGGGGAATGGTTGGACTGGGAGTCTCAGAGGAATTTGCCAGCCCTAGCAAGTCCATGGTGCAATGGTGAATAAGGGAGCTCAAGAGCACAGCCCCTCCAGCCCTGCTGGGAGGAGCAGATATCCAGGGAAATCTGTTTTCTCCAGCAGCAAGATGCAGTGCACAGACTGACATGGGATGTGCTGCTTTGCTGAGGCAGGGCTGCAGCACCAGCCTGCCCTGCTGGGGGAGCTGACCCTGTCCATGCCCCCTCAGCTGGGCCACAGCCCTGCAGGGACCGAGGGCTGGGCTGTACCCACCAGAGGCAGCAGGAGCCTGCCCTACCCCTGCCTTGGCACACACATCCTGTCCCCAGCCCGAGGAACCCAGCAGGAGCTGGCACCAGCTCTGTGCTGAGCCTGGGATGTTCACAGGTAGTGCTGGTGGTTTCAATTCCAGCCTCTCAGCTTGAAAACACTGTGCAGACAGCACTTTACTTCAGCAGGTCTTCCCACTCCTCCTCCAACTATGTAAAGCCCCCAGTGGCAGCCAAAGGTCATTTTTTAAAACTATTTGTACAAGCCTGACATATGCTGTGACAGATTTTAAGTTCCCTATTTTATCAAAAATCATAATTAATACTTACGTGTTTGTTTCTATGCTGAGAAAATTGAGAGAGGCCAAAAACTGTTGCTATGGCACCTCCTCCAATGAGAGCAGTTCCTTTCACTGCCTTCTGAAATGCCATTTTTTACTGGAAGAAAAGAAGATAAAAATTAATTGGCAGTTTTACCATGTCAGGATCTGGTACACACAGAAGAAACCACTTGAAGAAACTAATAACAATGTTGTGACAAGTTGAAATTTAGGGTAGCAATATCTTAATTAGAGATTTTCACTGCAATATTAGTAACTTCTAAACAAAGTCTAGACAGAGGCAAGCCGGAGCGCTCTGGTGTCTGCTGAGAAAGCTGCAGGATGAAAGAGGATTGAGATCAGAGCAGACAGACACACCCCACAGTGACCCTGAGCGTGACAGGCACTGCCAATGCCACGGAAGGACAGAGCAGGAACAGCCTGTCTGCAGTGACAGTGCCACCAACCCTCACCCCAGCAGCACAGGGACCGGCTGGGCTCCTCGCCACCTCCTGCAGCTGCCTGCCCGTCCCATCACTCACACCCTGCTGCAGCCCTGCTGCCGTGCGGGCAGGAGCTGCCCCAGCCCAGCCCGTCCTACCCGGGTGCAGCAGGAGCGGGGCCCGCAGCGAGCAGCAGCAGCAGTGCACACAGGGACAGCACCGAGTGGCACTCTGCACCCAGCTCAGAGGGCTTGAGACCAGCCCTATGTGGGTCAGGCAAGTTCTTAATAGACCCAGTGTTCGGATCCTGAATGACAAATGCGCACGGGGCTGAGCGGAATGTTAAACAGGCCCAGCCCGCCCCGTGCTCCCGGGGCTGGAGCACGCCAGGGACAGCATCTCTCCCACCTGGGGCCAGCACCAGGACTCCCCGGGACACCCTGGCCTGGCCACACTCCCCAGCAGTCCCCAGACACTGATTCAGCACCACCAAGGCTCAAAGCAGGGGCAGACCGTGTGTGCAGCCCTGCGCCAGCACCGCAGCACCAGCGCTCTCACCAGGCATGGGGAGCGGCCCTGGGCCAGCAGCAGGGAGCCAGCTCCCCATGGCAGACATGGAAACATGCTCCCAGGCTGGAATGCCTCAAAGGAAGGAATTCCTGGTTGGGAGGGTGGCACAGGTGCCCAGAGCAGATGTGGCTGCCCCTGGATCCCTAGCAGTGCCCCAGTCCAGGTTGGACACTGGGGCTATGTAAAGCCCCACCTTCCCCTGGGACAGTGGAAGGTGTCCCTGCCCACGGAATGACAGGAGTTCTGAAGTCCCTCCCAAGCCAAAGCTTGACCTCATTCCCTGAGCACTTTGCCTGCAGCACACTGAGCATGGGGGAAATTCCCCACACAATTTCTGGGGCAGGCATTTGATGCAGAGCTGCTGAGTGTACAAACTGTGTAAGGGATCGTGTACGGAAGGCCAAGACTTGCAGCTTCCCACAAGTTTTTCCAAAGAGGGGCATTTATGCTCTTGGAGACTCCCACCATGACTGCCTTTCCCGTATCACGTTTTCCATTTACTTCTTACTATGGCTGCAAAGAAAAGATCAGCTTCATCTTTCCTTTGAGCCATGACAGGGAGTGAAAGAGAAAAGAGACAGACAAACCCCAGCAAAGAAAGCTCCTGGGAGGGAATTTACTGTGGAGGTCTGGCCTTAAACACTACAGCACTCCATAACACACAACAACACCTTAAACACTCCATAAAAACAGAGAGGAAGACTATGGACAGTCACTAAGTTGGATCACAAGGTGGAATGCAGGAGAGCACAGAAATTGGAAGAGCAGCAGGAACATCCAGGAGAGCACAGGAGCTGAAGAGCAGCTGGAACATCCAGGAGAGCACAGGAGGAGAGCACAGGAGCTGAAGAGCAGCTGGGACATTCAGGAGAGCACAGGAGCTGAAGAGCAGCTGGAACATCCAGGAGAGCAGAGGAGCTGAAGAGCAGCTGGAACATCCAGGAGAGCACAGGAGGAGAGCACAGGAGCTGAAGAGCAGCTGGAACATCCAGGAGAGCACAGGAGGAGAGCACAGGAGCTGAAGAGCAGCTGGGACATTCCCGTGGCCATCCCCACACTGAAGGAGCTCAGGCGTCACTCCCACTGCCTGCAGCCACAGCACACAGATGGTGACAGGAGCACTGCACACCCCAGGCAGCACTGCAGGACACTCAGCTGTGCCCGAGGCTGCCAGGAGGCAGGAATGACAGCTCTGCTGCCCAAGGAAGGCTGGTGGCAGTACTGGAGTACCTCCACAGCCCTCGTGCAGCAGCAAAGGAGTGTCTCTGAGAGCCTGGAGCCCTCCAAGCACCTGTGCCAGAACACAACAATGCAGGGAGCTGAAAAGGAACAAATCAGCATCTTCCAGGGAGCCATGTCACATATCTGCAGAGATGCTGGCTTGCAGGAAGACAAAGGGAAGCATGCCCTTTCCATGCTGTATGAGCTCAGGAGGAAGGGTGAGGCTGAAGCACAATCCCTGCTCAGAACAGGGTTCCTGCAAGCACAGACACCCCTCAGCCCTGCTTCTCATCCCCTGGCTTGGACCTCTCCTGGGACTTCATTTGGGACACCAGGGACACACCAGCCAGCTACAGCATTCCTTTCCATGGGATTTGCACAAGGTACACTAACCACTGACTGAGAGGCTCAGCGATTGTCACCTGAGCCCAGCCCGGTCCAGCTGTTCCAGCTGAAGGGACATTAGACATGCCACAGCGCACAGCTTTCCCACTTTCATCCTGCAGGTAGCATCTCTAACACCCAGAAAGGCACTCGATGGCCCTCTGCAAGAGGATTTCTGGCCTCAGGGCTCCCCACTCCTTGCCTGGCCCCGGGGCGTGTTGCATTAGCTCTCCTCAGAGCCGGAGCCGATTACAGGCAATTCTCCCTGAAGGAGAAGGAACTCTCCCAGCAGACCAGCTGCTCAAATTGCCACATCAATCTTGCTCACCATCCCTAAGAGGAGCTTATCCAGGAGAGAAAGGAAAATAGGGCTTAGCATAAGCCACTCTAGCACAAAGGCAGACAGGCATTCCAGCCAGACGGCGCTTTTACACCTGGAACAGCTCAATTGCATCCCGGCAAACACGAGCCTGCATTTCTGAGGATGTGTTTGGATGAGGCTGGGTGAGCTCAGGGCACTGCAGGTGGGCAGGGCCCGGGCACTGCTGGCACCAGGCTGCTCCAGGCTCTGCCAGGGCACGGCTCAGCTCTGGCTGTTCCCAAAGGAACGGCTCTGCAGGCAGCAAGTGGCTCACAAGGTCTCCTCTGGAAAGGAAGATGACCTGAACGCTGCCTGGTGGCCACAAGCCACAGGCAAAGGAGAGGCTCTGGTCAGACACTGGGTTTTTGCCCCAGCTCTGTCCCACATGGCTGAGGAAGGCTGCTGCCAGCTTTGGGCAGGATCCACCCCAGTGCAGATGAAAGGGGAAGGAATGCAGCCCATGTGGTTCCCACAGGCTGCACCAGGGAAGAGCCCACGCTCACAAACCCCTCCTCTGCTGGGAGCAGGTACTGAAACCTGCCTCTCTTCCAAGCTGAGATCAATAGCTTGTGACAGAAATGGGATTTTACTTTAATGAAAATTATAATAGCAACCAGCATGAGAAGCGCTACAGTCAGAAATGTCATCTTTCCATCACGCAAATATTCTGAATCACCTTTAAAATTGGCTCAGAGTGTTTCAGTGCTGTCAGAGCCATCTGACACACTAAATCTGCATGTTAAGCCTTACCCTTGATTTCAATAGAAGCCATAAATGGCACCTTTGGACCCATGGCCTCACCTGGAGGGTGGGCTGAGGTCCCTGACAGGCTCTAGAACAAGCTGTGGCAGGAGCAGGAGCCCTTGGCTGGCGTGGGAAGAGCCAGGAGCACGTCACAGGGAGTAGCTACTGCATGGAGTGATCTGTCCAAGGAGTTCAATATCCCCAGGGAACAGTTCTCAGGAACAGCTGAGCACTGGTGAAGATTCAGAGGGACGTGAGCTCAAACTGCTATTAAAGGATTCATGATAAGAAGAAACAGGCTTTAAACTTGAAAGGACACAAAGGGGCGGGGAGAGCAGTCTACAGAAAATGGAAACTACACAAAAGATTTATCAGCACAAGTTCCTGCTTTCAATTTCCAAAAGTTAATACAAACCCTAGTCACAGTAGGAAGTCCTTGGTGCATTCCTTAACCATCAGTCACACTCACTTGGAGCACAGCAACATGGAATAGCCACTTCCAGAGGAGTCTCCCACTCCAGACCCAGGCTGGTGACCAGCTCCTGCCTTGGTGAGGTCCCCAGGTGACCCTCCCCAGGTATCAGACCCTGGACCTGCTGTGTCAAAGGCAAGGGCTCCACTTCAGCAGTCAACGCACTCCTGACACTGCTTCAACCCCAAAAAAGCCCTACAAGGCACCACTTACAGCCTGGGTTTCAAAGAAGAGATTTCAACAGCCATCCTCAGCAGATGCCTCTGCACAGCACATCCCACACGGCAGACCTCTGTCACCTGCAGCCCTCAGCAGGCTGGCACAGCTCCTGGGAGGGACTTGCCTTCCTCCTTCCCGTAATGCCCGGCCCAGCCAGCTGCCAGACCATTGCCTGGATGTTCTTGGGACTTGTGCAACCCACTCCCACCCGAGGCAGCAGGCGGCTGAAAGGGGAGTGCCACAACCGCCAGGTACAGGCTGGATACGAGCAGCCCATGGCCAAGGCCTGGGGAAAGAATGAAAGGAATGAGGGAAGGGGAATGGCAGGGAGCTCAGCCCCGGGGCCAGGAGGATGGAGCAGGATGGGTACTGCAGCAGAAGCAGAGGCACAGATGGATGGAGGCTGCAGAGCTGCGCCCGCAGCAGCGTGAGCCGCCCCGCGCTGCCATCAGACAGGCTCTGAGACACCCCGGGAGGAGAAACCCAATCTGTTATGTTGGATACCCGTGTGCCTTACGAGGCCATTACCATGGAATCCGGGCGCTTCGCATTCCATTGCAAACGAACACGTCTAATAAAGTGAGTCACTCCATGCAAGGCTTAAAAATAGAAAACTTATAATCATCTCCACTATGGTTTGCATAACCTGCCATTGGCGCAGGAGCATTGTCTAATTCCTTCCTTCCCAAAGCTCCTCAGGTGAGTTTGGGACGATGAGAGGCGCAGACTGATGTCCCTCCGGGCTGAGCTGAGTCCTGCCCCTCCAAAGAGCTGCAGTCCCACCCTCAGCTGCCTCCAACCCAGCTCTCATCCCTCTCGAAGGACTACTCATAAGGTGGCCACGGTGGCCCAGCAGCAAGGCCTGGGTTAAGCTCTGACTGGGGCACTTTCAGCCTTTAAAGCCCTACTGGTCTGTTACCCGCAGTTTCAGGGTGTGTCAGTGCAGGAAGCGGCCAACTAACCAGAAAAGGGGATGTAACCAGAAAAGAGCCCAATTAGCACCCTGTTAAGCAGGTCATCTAGCAAGCTGTCTCTCGTGTGCCTTTGAGAGGCCGGGAGTAGTTAATGTTACATGGGATGTCAGGCCAGAGCAACTGAAGTAGCTGGAAAGGAACTGATTAAAGCTTAACCCAAGCCAAGCTGGAGATGCTTCCCCTGCGGGGCAGATCTCTGGTGGGAACAACCCAACACAGCCCAAGGAAGGGCTCCAGAGGGTCCCACCAGGGCTGACACAGCACGGACACGTCCACTCTCCAGAGCCTGCCCTGGAACCTCCCCAGTCACTCTGGGCTCTCAAACACAAGGCAGGCACTGCAATTAAAGTCATTATCCAAGACCACCTCTCCAGCCAAGCACAGGAGCACAACCTGCGATATCCACCCAGCTCACAGAGTCACCCCACAGCCATGGAACATCCTGCATGCAGGATTTAAACCCCCAACCCCCCCGTGCCATAAGTGGAAGCCAAGCAGCACTTCACCATATGGGGAAAGTCCTTCCCACGCTCCAGCACAGGCAACCAGCTCGGCTCCCATGCCCAAAAGTGGCTGTGGCACTTGTCAGGCACAAAAATAAAGGAGAAACAGAGCAGAAAATAGGTATCCTATCCTCATTCCTCCTCTTGGTCCTACTGCTTCCAACTGCTTCATCTGCCTTCTGCACCCAGACACCAAGATATTCCCACCCTGCTTTAGAGGATGGAACCACTGCTGTGAACTCTGTCCCACAAGGAACAAACCGTTTTAGCTCCTCTTTCGAATGTCTAGTGTCGAGTGTTTCGATTTTAGCCTAACCACTTCTTTTTCTGCTGCTTCATTACCCTCCCACTTACAGATGATAAGGGGAAAAGTCCTCTGTGTAAATCCCTCTTGGAATTTCAATAGCAATAGTCTTGCCACAGACAGTAGCATGTCTCTGGCAACGAGGCAACACTGCAGACAGGGATGGCTGTAATCCCAAGAACTGTATCTAAGGACTAACAGGAATACAAAGAAACTCCAATCTCAACAGGTACTTTGAGCTTTCCCAGCATACACACATCGCAATGTATTTATCAAGTTCTAGATGAAAGTATTTCAATTCCCTCCTGTCCCACGGGAAGGAGTGGGAAGCCTGGTCCCCAGCCTGATCACTGACTAATGTGTGCAGGATGTTTTCCACACTTTTGTGTTCTTGTGCCAATATTGTTTTAGCTTAAACTTCTCAGATAGTCACTCTTGCTTTCACTGCTGGCGGGGGTTAATATCAGCCATCAACCAGGCACACAATACAATGACTGTGAGCCAATTACTGCCACTAGAAAGAAATGCACTTGTCAGATACAGTTAATTTATAGCTGTTTCCCTTTTTTTATATATCCTTCATTCCCCTCATTTTTAATGTGGATATTGGAACAGACAGTCTGCCAGTTCAACTTGCTCCCAATGCTGGCACCTTACCCATGCTCTTCCTTCCACTCCCTGGCCAAAGACTCAAGGAGCAGGGGTTAGAAAACAAGGTGTTTCGCTTTTTACAAGACTGGACATATACCTGCACACACAATCAGGAACCTGCTCAAAAAATAGCTGCTAACTAGGTGAACACTTAGGTGTGGCAAGGAAGTAGCCTAATTTTATATCCTGGGATACAGACTGAGACCTGATAGCACATGCAAATCTAATCCTGGAGGAGGGGCCTGTGTTCAGAATCACTCTGAAATCAGAACCAACGCTTCATTTGAGAAGCTTTGCAAAGCAAATAAAAACAACCCAGTCCAAGACTTTGGACTCCATCCACAGGATCTGGCTGTGATTCGGGCTGAGTTCACCTGGAAACCCCTGGAGACAGAGCTACACGCTGGCTCGGGAACCTGGCCCAGAGAGACCCTTTTAGTGATATGGAATGTTTCCAAAATCAATACTGCGATGTTGTGGAAGAGCTCTGATTACAAACCGTCTGTTCCTTACGTAACAAAAGCTATTTCCTAAAGTGAAGCTTTTTGGAAGAAATAGGCTGCATCTACATTAGAGCTAATTAGTGGAGCCCTAGAGCCCAACAGCTGCTGCAAACAGCTCTGTGGTCTCTGTGCTCTGCAGTGTTTACCCCAAGTGGCTCCAGTGACCCACAAGCACCCACAGAGCAGTGGAAGTGCAGGAATCCTTCCTTCCTTAAAGGGTGATCTACTTCTGTCCCACTTACTTCAGCTTTCTTTTCCCACCCTTTAATTTTTATTGCACAGAATCCCCAGAAATACTGAAGCTGGGAAATCCCTCCCAGCCCATGGAGTCCCAGCTGTGGCCATGCCCACCCTGTCCCCAGCCCAGAGCCCTGAGTGCCACCTCCAGCCCATAAAAAGGCAAAATAACTCCCCAGGCCCCATTTGCCAGCACACAAACAAGCACCAGCACAAGGAAGATGTTGCCTAACTGAGCTACTTGCAAATGCCAAGCCCTGTTTTGAAACCATCAGCTACGAGTGGAAGGTGAAAGTCACAACTGCAGACTGACAGCAGAAAACCCACATTTCTTTCAAATGTTTGCTAAAGCCTGCAGAGACTTGTGTGGAGACAAAGCAGGCAGCAGCAAGGAACCTGCAGGAGCTGTCCTTTGGAAAACTGCTCTGCATGAATGGCCTCTGCACTGACCACATCCTGCCAGCTTCCTCAATTCCTGTCGGGGACAGCCAGCAGGTAGAAATGGATCTCTAGAGAAAATACTACATTATGCAGCAAGGTCCAGCTCACAACCTTGTTATTATTACTGTGCTCCTGTGCACACACATAATTAAGCAAAACAAAGTGTAAATCCATATACATGCACAACCAAAATAAGGCTACCAATTAGATACAAGGGGTGTGAATCGTTTTTTATGCACACTTCTGTCTACCCAAAACTTCCATCCAACTTTAGACTAAGTAAGCTCCTAATGCCTAATGTTAAAATGAATAATATTCTGGTTATTGCTATTGAAGGGGCAATACTGGACTTTGCTTTACATATTAACACAGACAGATCCTGAACTATCAGACCAAGTATTTACTGGCTAATCAGTCACTGCCCATCACTGAAAATTCCTGAAGAACTGTAACCAAGAATAAGCAAGGAAAAGAAAAGAAGGAAAGGAGCAGGGAAGAGAAGAAAATGCAAATCCTTTGGAGGGGAGCCCCTACTTCCCAGCAGGTGAAAGGAGCTGCTCTCAGCACACCTGTACTACCTGTTCACCAGAGTACATCAAGGAGGAAGTAAATGTGGCTGCTTTGGAGCCCAAGCTCTCCACACACACATTTACATCTTTTCCTGTAGAATTAGGCTTACAAACATTCACTGACTGCTTAACAGAGGTAAGAACTCAGAGAAGTTTAGGACACCAAGCAATAGTCCCACGAGTACGTTCAGCGGAAGTAATAACTTACTTTCATTTTACAAAGTTCAGTATAATTACAGCTGTGCTATTTCTTACCAAGAATTTGGGGGCTTTTTTATAATGGGAGATATTATTTCTGTCAGCTCCAGCCAAGGAAAAAAAATATAGTTAATGAGCTCTGCAACCTCCTTATTTATTATATATGGATACCTACAGGCACACAGCAGCTGTCCTGATAGGGAGACACTAAGGCTGGACCTCTTGTTGTGGGACATTCTTCGGGATGACCCACACACAGGACAGCTGCCAGGGGCTCTGCACCACTTCTGTAAAACTGCCACACTCTCCTTTTTTTTGTTTTTTGGGTTTTTTTTTCCCATCCAAAAGCTTAAATAAAACAGGGGGAGAAGGCTGAGAGCACTTGGTAGTGAAAGCTGCTATATAAGATCATAGAGTCATTGAATGGTGTGGGTTGGAAGGGACCTTAAAGCCCATCCAGTGCCACCCTGCCATGGCAGGGACACCTTCCCCTGTCCCAGGTGCTCCCAGCCCCAGTGTCCAGCCTGGCCTTGGGCACTGCCAGGGATGCAGGGGCAGCCCCAGCTGCTCTGGGCACCCTGTGCCAGGGCCTGCCCACCCTCACAGGAAGGATTTCTTCCCAACATCCCATCCACCCGTGCTGTTCTTGAGCCTTCCACAGGGAATGATAAAATCCCAGAATGGTTCGGGTGCGGAGAGACCTTAAAGATGCTCCGGTCCCACCCTGCCATGGGCAGGGACACCTTCCCCTGTCCCAGGTGCTCCCAGCCCCAGTGTCCAGCCTGGCCTGGGGCACGGCCAGGGATCCAGGGGCAGTCCCAGCTGCTCTGGGCAGCAGGGCAGCATGTGGAGGGCAGGCAGGCAGGATGCGTTTGATACGCGTTTATAATAAAAGCACTGCGGTGTTCAAGGCGCTCCACCCGCGCGTCCGGGCCGGCCCCGCTCCCTCATCCCGCCCGCCGCGGCTCGGACCCCGCTGAGCCGGACCCGAGAGGCACTTACTGCGGAGCGCCGGGAGCCCGCGTCCCTCTGCGGGCTGCTCGCCGGCCGCGGGAGGAGATCAGCGAGGGCGGCTCTCTCCCTGCCCGCCCTCCGCCTGCAGCAGCCAGCCGGGCTCCCCCGAGCTCCGCCTCGAACACCGCCGGCGCCTCCCCGCCCTGCTCCCCGCCCGGGGCCGCGGCTGCCCCGCCAAGGCCGCGGGAGCGCCGCCGCTGCGGCCTGGGCCCGCGGGGAGGGGCCCGCTGCGGCCTCCTCATCCCCGGCCTTGCGTGATGGGGGTCGCCGCCCATGGCGGCCCCTCCCCGGGACCGCGCCCGTGGCGGTACCGGAGGCGGTACCGGAGGCCTGCGGCCCACGCGTGGGGCCCGGCTCCGCCGCCCGCGCAGATGATCGTGGTCTTCAGCTGTCTGGGTGTCATTTCCAGTCAGTAAACAACTGCAAGGATTGGGTTTCGTGAGTTCTGCAAAGTCAGTGATATTCAGTCACTGGGGATGGGTGATGGGAGAGCAGTGTTTATCCCAGGAACATTAGTGCTCTTAAAAGGAGCTAAGATCTTGAGTGGCAGCTGGAATTAGAAGATACTCTGGCTTAGAAGCTGTCAACTGAAGAGAAAGAATTGAAAATAGAAGGGAAAAGACCAGACAATGATTCATTGTTTTCTAAGGATATGGTTTTAAGGTGTGTGGTGTTTGGAGCACAAAGGAAGAATAATTGGGATACAAATAAAATAAAATTTAAAAAAAAAAAAAGGATTAATATGCTTTTTCTGGCAAATAATTTCATCATGACCCAACACACAAATTCTGGATGTATATGCCTACCCCATATATGTGTTCCAAGATGGCACTAGATGTTGTTTCATCCATCTCTAACAAATATTTGTTAGAGCTAGGAGAATCCCCTTTCTTCCCACCCCTCAAAGTGGTTGTCTACCCACATGTAGCTGCACTGTCAGTGTTCATGTATGACAAATTTTGATTGATACAGGGCAGTTTTTGAGTGCAAAATGTATCTATGGCCGGTTTCCAAGTGATCCTTTTGTGCACCCCAGTACTGCTGTGTCTCATCAGCTTTTTCCTACCTGCAAAATATTGAAGGGGGAAGAAAATGAGAGCATTGTACTACTCTCCTCATAAAGGGAAAGTGAAAACTTCATAAAGATCGCAAGCAGTCTCACTTTCTAGGGAAGGTTCTCCTCACCTTCACAGTGCAGCTACCAATAAACAGGGATGGGCCGCTCCCTCCCCTACTGTAGGCTTCTGTTCAACTACTAGAGTCTTTTTATCTTCGTTACTGATTGTTTAACATTGGGCTTCATAAGTTTGAAGAGTGAAAGAATTTTACAAGGTTAAGTAAAAAAATGAGATGCCTGAAAGTATTGCAAATTTCATCCCTCTCAAGTCTGTTTTTTATTTAATGCCTGGATGAAAATATTACCTCCAGAGTAAGTCTCCGTGCGTGTGGCTTGGTCCCCGGGACACCTGCCAAGACAGGAATTTCAGATGCCCGAAATCATGTGCTCAGCAGGTGTAAATTGTGTGCAGGGAGAGTTCACCTTTTGTCCTCAACCCCAGAGGCAGTTTCTCTTCATTAGCAAGGGAAGATGGGGAAAAAGATCATCATCGTTTCCTGACTGCATGCCAAAGTTATGTATCATAAGAAGAAAATCTGTTCATACGTTCACAAATATGTTTTCTGCTAATCTGTCTTGAGGAAAATGTCTTTGTGAGGAGCAAGGGTGGTGACAGTTGCAGGAGAGCTGAGACAAAGGGACAGAAACAGATGCAGAATTTCTCTGCTGGGATTTTTCCAGCAGGATCCAGGGTAGGTCCTGCCGATGGAAAATGCAAGTGCCCGGTGGTGGCTGTGGTGAGGCATTGCAATCATTCCCGTCTCGGCCCGGGGGTGTCGGGTGTCACTGCAGGTGCAGCCCATGGCTTTCCCCGTGCTCAGCTCACCGCCCAGCAGGATGTGCTGCTGCTGCTGCTGCTGCTGCTGCTGCTCAGGTGTTCCCCTGCCCTGCAGCAGATAAATCCAGCGCTCTGAGGGAGAGAAAGGGGCTGGTTTTCCTGTTACGGTGTGTTATCACTGTAATTATGTCTGATTGTTGGCTGTCCCATCGAGATCCCGCACCAGGGCTGAGCCACAGAAACAAGTGCAAGAATTGCAGCTTTAAAAGAATAAGGTCACGGGTCACGTTCTTGGTGGCAGAACAAACACCGTAATTAATTGGCCTCTCCCTGCAATGGCAACACAGGAGGGAATGGAAGGAAGGGATGTGGAGCATCCGTGTTTTTCTGGGGCAAATGGCCCAGCTAGGTCTGGTGGACAATGTGAATTCGTTGGTAAAGAAAAGAAGGAGGACAGTATCTTTTAGAAAGCCAGACTGCTTGGACTAGTCAAGAGTAGTTATTTTCTCTTTAAACGTTTAAGGAGCTTTGTTGTGGCAGGAAATATGAAAAGAAAAACCTATTAAATTTATTTTCTGTACATGTGCTGGAGTGAGAAACTGTATTCAGCAAAAGCAAGGCAAAAGGCTCTTCAGAATTTGTGCTGTATTATTTTTTTCTCTCAGACAATGACAGATGAAAACCAGCCCTGGGACTGTACATGTCTGCTGTTTATCCAGGTATTTTCTCCATTGAATTGATTAGGAAAAGCTTAGAAAACCTGTTCAAAGACACATACAGTGACTTTTTAAAATTCCCAGCCTGGTATCCTGTAATGAATAAATCCAGGATTTGAGTCTCCTGTTTGTTTCCAGTGCCCATTTCCCCAGCATTGCCTGCCTGATGGCTTTCCTTTGGGACACTTTAGGCAGGATCTGGGATGAACAGTTTCAGGGTGTCCATGCATTTATAAGGAACTTACAGATTGCCAGCAACATCATCAATAATTGTGCCGGGAAGAGTTATTTTAAATAACCACATGTATCATTGTCAATTTGGTTTCAGTGACCTTTTGTGATCCAGAACGATTCCATTGAAAAAGAAAGGATATTGGAAAATCCCTGAGAGGCTGGTATCTGGAGCAATCAGCATTCCTGGATGGGAGTGGCTCTTCTGTGTCCTGTGGCAGGGATATCTCGCCCCATTTTCCCTCAGCACCATGCCAGCCATCCTGTACCTTCCCCAGAATTTCAGATTATGCTTTTTCATCTACTGAAATATTTCTCCCTGCAGATTTAAATAATTAATTGGGACGTGCCTGGTGGGTCTTGAGCTAAACTTCAGAGAGGCAGCAGATATGTGTGACCAAGTGACCTTTTGCTGTCCTGCTCGTCCCCGCGCGCTCGCTGTGCTCAAAGGGACGCTGTCAAAATTGCTAGGCCTTAAAACTTTAACCCGCACTGACAAGTTGTTCTACATTATAAGTCTCCCCTAAAAGATTACCAGGATTGTTTTGTTTGTTTTGTTCCAACCATCTTTGCTGAGGGCTCCACAGCACGGATTCATTTGTCCTTTTGGGTAGGTGGATATTTTTAAATGCCCAGCTTATTCCGTGACCTGTTAAAATCGAGTTGATGTGCATGTGCTCCACTCAGCGGAGAACTCGCCGGGGATGGAGCAATTTCTCTGCACTCCGGAAGAGGAGACAGGAACACGCTTGGGAAACCTTTATGGAGAGGCTTTGAGAAGCCATTTTGCAAGGCCTCTTCTTATCTTCAGTGCTTTGGAAGTCTTGACTGGGCTTGCCTGGTGTGTGAGTTAGTGAAACACCAGCTGGTTCTTACACAGAGGTTTGCTGTGCTTCATGGTGCTCTGATTTACTCATTGGGCTTTATTTCTAAGATCTCCATTTAGAGAATCACAGAATCCCTAAGGTTGGAAAAAGCCTCCAAGACCACCAAATCCCAGCTGTGCCCTATGCCTGCCTTGTCCCCAGCACAGAGCCCTGAGTTCCACATTGTGGAATTCCTGGGACACCTCCAGGGATGGGCACTCCAAACCTCCCTGGGCAGCCCTGCCAAGGCCTGACCACACTTTTGTGAAAAATTCTTCCTGGATTTCTAAAAATTTTCAACCTGATGTCTACCTTGAGCCTGCTCTGGCCCATCCTGAGGCCGTTCCCTCTGCTCCTGTCCCTGTTCCCTGGGATGATCCCAAATCCCCTGGCTGTCCCCTCCTGGCAGGAGCTGTGCAGAGCCACAGGGTCCTCCCTGATCCCCCTTTTCTCCAGGCTGAGCCCCTTCCCAGCTCCCTCAGCTGCTCCTTCAGGTGTTACATGGTTTAATACAGCTCCACATGAGGAGGTGGACCAGAGCCAGCGGCACAGGTACAGCTGTGCCATCACACTTCCCATTTTCATGTGCCAGGACAAAGATCAGTGCAACGCCCATTTTATATGGGATGACTGCACAGTCCCTCCACGAGACAGGGGAGCACGTGTCCAAGCCAGCAGGCAGGAGGGAAGCAACAATACCCACTGCCACACCCCAGGTAAGCCACACCTGCACTTTTAGGCTTGATTTGAGTGGATTTACCACTGCCTATGAACCCAGCCTTGTTCCTGTCACAGTGCACCAGCTGAACTTGGGGAGAGAGGCTGCGGGTGGCCCTGAGCTGCAGCATCCTCCTCAGAGGGGCACAGCGGGAACACCTGAAGCTCCTGGGCTCTGCCCTGTCAGGCCTCAGCCAGAAGCAGGGACACCTTCCACTGTCCCAGGTGCTCCCAGCCCCAGTGTCCAGCCTGGCCTTGGGCACTGCCAGGGATCCAGGGGCAGCCACAGCTTCTGTGGGAACCTGCGCCAGAGAAGGATTTATTCCACATATCCAACCTACATTTCCCCTCTGTCAGTGTGAAGCCATTCCCCGTTGCCCTCTCCCTGCAGCTCCTGGTGAAGGGTCCCTCTCTGGCTCTGCTGTACACCCCTTCAGACACTGCAAAGGACTGTGAGGTGTCCCTCAGGTTTTAGGGTTAGGGGTTTAGGTGTCCCTCAGGGTGTAGGGTTTAGGGTTAGGGGTTGGGGTGTCCCCAGAGGCTGCTCCCCTCCAGGCTGAACAGGCCCAGCTTTCTCAGGCTCGCAGGGAGCTCCAGTCCCCTCACCAACTCTGTGACCTGCTCTGGGCTTGCTGCCACAGTGCTGTGTCCATTGGGGCACACAGAACAGATCCCTCTGCACTGCAGCTTGGCAGGGAATACTCTCCCAGCCATTGTAACAACTAAGGCAAGGAACCCCTTAGAACTCCTTGTTCTGTTGGAGTAGGGTTCTGATCCCTACTCAGCTGAACTGACCCTGTGAGATTTTCTGCAGTTCTGAGGCTCTGGAGCACCATTTCTCATATTGCAGGTGTCGATTTCTGCCCCGTTCAGCACCCTCCTGCTCCCAGTCAGTTCTGAGGGAAGCCAAGTGTGAGCCTGGCTCACTCAGCTTAGGAACGGGTTCCCAGAGCATGTCCTGGGGTGACATTGGGCCCCAGGGAGGCCTGGGAGTCCCAAACCCCTCCTGGTGACAGAATTCCCTGCAGGACCTCAGCCAACACTCCCAGATGTTCTGAGCATTTGCACAACAGTCCAAGGGACATGGGAAACTGTTCTGTGAGTTGCTAACCATGAGTGCAAGGACAGCTGCCATTTCTGCTCTGGGAACAGGCAGTGCCCAGTCTGTCAGTGTGGGACCCTCTGTGCAATAATTCTCCAAACTGTGGCACAGCCAGCACGTTCTGCTCTGCCTGCCCCCCAGAGCAGAGGGACAGCTGGGGACAGGGATCAGAGGTGCCCTGCCAGCGCCGAGTGACCCCTTGGACCCGGTGATCTCCCAGGGCTTCTCCAGGCTCAGCCAGCCCACGGTTCTTTGGCTCCGTGCCCCTCTCCGAGGCACGCTGCTGGTCCCAGCTGCTGGGCACAGATGGTGCCAGGTGTCCCTGCCTGGCAGAGCCCCGGCTCACCGGCAGTGAGAGGAGGTGGAGAACAGGAGGGGAGGCCTCTGTGTGGCTGACTCCCAGACACTGTAAAACAGGGAGTTAGGGCTTCCCAATATGAAAATCTTTTGCCTGAGTGCTTGTGGGGTTTTGGTCCCGGGTTTGTCTGAGAAAACAGTTTTGCTAGGCTGACTAATCCAACCGTTAGCCACAGCCTAAATGATAATTATTACTTACAGTTTTTACTATGTTGTCTTCTGGCAGCGGAAGCTGAGAAGGAAAGGGAGCTGTGCTGGGTTGTTACCTTGTGGTGTCCATGCACATCCAAGCACAGGACACTGGAACATGACCTGCAGTGCCAGAAGGTTGAGCCAGAAAACGCCTGCTTCTGACCTGTGCGAGGTGGGTGGTTGTAGCTGTTCCTCCTGTCCAGGCCCTGTTCTCCAGCACTTTTTTACGTAAATCTCCATGTTCCCTTGATGTGAAGCACTTGTTGCAGCTTTTCCTTGGACTCTGGCTCACGTGTGGCTGTTTGTGGGAGCATGTCCAAGGCAAATTGATAGTTTATTTTGGGACACAGCACGGCCATGTCACAGCACAATCTGGGACTCACTGCTGACATCACCACACACAGCACAGTGTGGTGAAATGTCATCACCTGGCAAGTCACAGAGACCATTGTGGGCATACTCTGATGACTCCTTTGTGGGTCAGCTGAGCCTCTGAGCCCTTAACCGCTGGCCTCCCCTGGCAAAGTCCTTCCAGGGTGGAAAAGGAACAAAAATACACATTTGTGACTTGATCTGAAAGCTTTTAAATGTAAAGAATGATCACAGCACCATTTAGGTTGGAGAAGACCTTTAAGATCGACTCCAACCATAGTGCTAGGGGTAAAGAATCTTGGAAACCTTCACCTGTAATTTCCTGAAGTTCTTCCATTAAATCACTCCTTGCTTATTCAAGGGATAATATTAGTTTATCCCTGATACAAACAGAATGCTTAGAAACAAAAGAAGTTTTCAAAGAATATGCAGAGGAAAAAAAAGTTTTTAAAATTGTTACAGAAATAATCATTAGTGACATCTTGCATCTGTGAGAGATGAACAAGACCAAAACCAACAGCCAGGCCAGACTCTGTGGTGTGTATGGTGTGTGCATTATACACTTTTGCAGGGTTTTTTTAATCCTTTAGAGGAACAAGGTATAATGGCTAGTGCTGACTTTTTAAAAACTTTTTTTGCCCTGGAAATGATGGCTGGAAAGTGCTGCGTGGGGCTGGGGGACAGAATGAAGCAGGTGGGCGCGGTGCCGTCGATGCCATCGGTGCTGTTGCTGAGCTCCTTCAGGCAGGGGCGGGACACACTCCCACAGCGCGCATTGGTGGTTCAGTGGTAGAATTCTCGCCTGCCACGCGGGAGGCCCGGGTTCGATTCCCGGCCAATGCAGTTTCTCTTTTTGCCGGCGGAGAAGCCGCCGCGTTTTGTGGCCGCCGTGCTTTGATTTTCCCCGCAGGGCTCCCGGGCGGGAGGAAGCAGCACCGGGCCGGGCCGGGCCGGAGGCGCGGGGCAGGCGTGGCCCGGCGGAACCAGCGGCCGCGCGGGGAGACGGGAAAAAAAAAAAAAAAAAAAAAGAAAAAAAAGAACGCCTGGAGATGCCGGGGATTGAACCCGGGACCTCACACATGCGAAGCGCGCGCTCTACCACTGAGCTACATCCCCGGCTGTGAGGGCCTTTCGCTGGGCGCCCCCAAATGGAGGGCGGGCTGCGGCCTGTGCTGGTGCCGGTCCTGTCCCGCTCCGTCCCCACACAACTCCCTCTGCCGGCACCGCGCTCCGCCCGCACCGGGACACGGCAACGGAGCCCCGCCGGCGACACCGGGACACGGGCACGGAGTGGGACACAGCCGTGGAGCCCCGGGACACGGGCACGGAGCCCCGGGACCAAGACTCGGAGCCCCGTGGGCGGCAGCGGCCCGACCGTGTGCGGGGAGCCGCAGACAGAGCCCCGGGCCTGGGGCAGCCCGCGGTGCTGATGCCCCAGCGGGGACAGGACCCGGCGGGTCTGGAGCCCTGGTGCTGACGGAGAGGAACCCAAACACGTTGTTCCCGTGCGGAGACCCAGCAGAACCAGCGCCGTCCATTGCCTTTACCGGAGCTGCGCGGTGCCGCCGGTGTCAGAACCCAAACGCCATTTCCATGGCAGTGCTGCGTGCCCTCAGTGCAGCCCAGCCACCCCACAGCTCACAGCCTGGGGGCATTGAAACCCTAAATCCCATCCCATTCGTGTGTAGAGGGTTTGTAAACCCTAAATCCCATCCCATTCGGGTGTGCAGCCCAGCCACCCCACAGCTCACAGCCTGGGGGGTTTGAAACCCTAAATCCCATCCCATCCGGGTGTAGAGGGTTTGTAAACCCTAAATGCCATCCCATTCGGGTGTAGAGGGTTTGAAACCCTAAATGCCATCCCATCCACCCTGCCATGGCAGGGACACCTCCCACTGTCCCAGGTGCTCCCAGCCCCAGGGTCCAGCCTGGCCTTGGGCACTGCCAGGGATCCAGGGGCAGCCCCAGCTGCTCTGTACCAGGACCTCACCTCCCTCACAGGGAGGAATACTGGATACTATATTTAATTTATTAAATAAATTAATTCAATTTATTCTCCCACAAGCAGCAATACCAATCCCTCAGGGCCCTTCTCACCCAGCCATTCCCATTTTGACATCCATAACCCTGGCCACTCAGGTTTTCCATCCTGTCAGAAAACAGTGCTTATGGCTTGACTTTCTTCCAGCCAGATTTTAAGAAGCTGCTTTCTGGGAGTTACTGGATCTGGTTACAAACTCTGGTTTGTGTGTAACCTAATGTACAGAGTGGCCGTGGCTCCTCACCAGGCTGAGCCAAGGGTGCTAATACCAACCTTGCAATAAAAACACAAAGCAATTTAAATCTTTCTCTTCAGTTTTTTTTCTCATTTTGTTTACTTTCCTGTAGAGTTTGGAATAGCCAAAAAGGAATAATACAGACATTACTATGGTGTTATGGGTTTGTCAGCTGTGATGGACAGTCACTCAGTTGTGGAACTTCCCCTCTGGGAGGTGGATGAAGGCAGAGCACATTCTGTCTGCTGAGAAGAGCAGCTCCACATCCAGAGCCTATCAGCAAGTGTTTAATTCCTGTCCCTGTGGCAGCAATACAAGTGCTGCCTATACTGAAGTGAAACAAGGCTTCTCTTCTAGCCTGGTCTAACTATCCTCTAGACCTCATCACCTACCAAACACAGAAAAGGTGAATTATTCAGGAAAGATACAGCACTAGGATGCTGCAGGAGAAAATAAGCTGCCATAAGGTGACCAAGAAGGAAAATAAAATGCCCATGGATGGATGTGAATTACGGGGTGAAGCTCCAGCCCTAGCAGAGCTGTGTGTTCATAAACAGCAGGGAGCAGGATGGGGCCCTGTCCTGCTCCGGGCACAATCACATCCCTGATCCTTGCCACCAGGGCACATCCTTGAGGGCACATCCCTGAGCCTCCCCACTTCCCACCAGGGCACATCCCTGAGCCTCCCCATCATGGCACACACCTGAGGGCACATCCCTGAGGGCACATCCCTGAGCCTCCCCACTTCCCACCAGGGCACATCCCTGAGCCTCCTCACCATGACACACACCTGAGGGCACATCCCTGAGGGCACATCCCTGAGCCTTCCCACCACCAGGGCACATCCCTGAGCCTCCTCACCATGACACACACCTGAGGGCACGTCCCTGAGCTCCCCACCACCAGGGCACATCCTTGAGCCTCCTCACCATGAATGACACACACCTGAGGGCACATCCCTGAGGGCACATCCCTGAGCCTTCCCACTGTGTCACATCCCTGAGCTCCCCACCATGGCACATCCCTGAGCCTCCCCACTATGGCACACACCTGAGGGCACATCCCTGATCCTCCCCACCAGGGCACATCCCTGAGCTCCCCACCAGGGCACATCCCTGATCCTTCCCACCAGGGCACAGCCCTGAGCTCCCCACCACTGCACATCCCTGATCCTTCCCACCAGGGCATATCTCTGACCCTTCTACCACTGCACATCCCTGATCCTCCCCACCAGGGCACATCCCTGATCCTCCCCACCAGGGCACATCCCTGAGCTCCCCACCAGGGCACATCCCTGATCCTCCCCACCAGGGCACATCCCTGAGCTCCCCATCAGGGCACATCCCTGAGCTCCCCACCATGGCACATCCCCTCCCCACCACCATGGCACATCCCTGAGCTCCCCACCAGGGCACATCCCTGAGCTCCCCACCAGGGCACATCCCTGATCCTCCCCACCATGGCACATCCCTGAGCCTCCCCACCATGGCACATCCCTGATCCTCCCCACCAGGGCACATCCCTGAGCTCCCCACCAGGGCACATCCCCTCCCCACCACCAGGGCACATCCCTGATCCTCCCCAGCTCGGTGGCCGGCCCAGCTGGCCGGAGCCAGCCCCTGCTTCCAGGAAACACTTTGTCATCTTGTTTCAATGCGGCTGGATGCCGGCACAAGCTCCACATTCAGCTGCCTCCAAGGACTACATTCACCTCTTTGTGTTTGGGTTTCTGTGCTGACATCAGGGAAAAACAATGTCACTCTGTTATCTGGCAGCCCCTCCGCATTCCTTGGTGGGATTAACTCATTCCTGGTACCTCGGGAGGGAACCTCAGCCTTTCAGGGAGACCCTGGGGACGGGCTTTTCTTTGATCTACTCAAGTTTCTGATTTTTCATCAATTCTCGTCAGACACACGCACAAACTCGAGTTTTCCAAGCATAAACTCGCTGTTTTCCAAGCGACTCTTGTGCACGCTGGTGGAGCCTACAAGAGCTCTGCTCCCAAGTCCCCAGGCTGCATGGGAACAGGGATCACAGCAGGGCTCTGAGGACACAGATGGACAAGTCTGTGTTTCCTCCTAGCACAGCTTCCTACCACGGCACTTGTTCCCAGGATTAAATGTTCACACTCCAAGTTCCCTCTGAAAACCAGCGCTCCCGTTCAGTAGAGTGCAGCAGCAGAGCCCCATGGTGTAAAACAAACAGGTGAGAGGATTGATGTGGTGGATCCAGCCCTGGAGAAATGCCAGAGTTGTGGGTCTCTGCTCCCAGGTGTGTCTGACACCTCCTGTAACACCTGAGCCCACCTGGCACCAGCCATTTATACTTAAATACATCAGATTCTTTTTCTTTCATCACATGGCCATATCATCGATTTGTTTGAGGTATCCAAACGAGGGGGTGCAGAATTCCAACCTGAATTCCAGCCTCTTATCCTGGAGCAAAGGAGGCTCAGGGGGCCCTTGTGGCTCTGCACAGCTCCTGCCAGGAGGGCACAGCCGGGGGGATTTGGGATCATCCCAGGGCACAGGGACAGGAGCAGAGGGAACGGCCTCAGGCTGGCCCAGGGCAGCTCAGGGTGGGCACAGCAGGAATTTCCCCATGCAAAGGGGGCTCAGGGATTGCAGCTGCCCAGGGAGGTTTGCAGTGCCCATCCCTGCAGGTGTCCCAGGAATTCTGGAGGTGGCACTCAGGGCTCTGGGCTGGGGACAGGGTGGGCATGGGCACAGCTGGGACTCCATGATCCTGGAGGGATTTTCCAACCTCAGGGATTCTGTGATTCTGTATGATTATTTATCTTTTATTGAGCATTCCTGTTCTCCTTCACAAAACATTCCCATTAGAGACCAGGAAAACTGTGTAGTGACAAACATCAGAGTTGGTGTGTTGGAACCACACTGAAGTACTTAACACTACAGGAATGTGCCACTTACTGCAGTATTTTATGTCATAAATTTGTTAGAAAAACAAAAAATTACTACAGACTTGTGATTTGCA
This sequence comes from Agelaius phoeniceus, assembly GCF_051311805.1. NCBI lineage: Eukaryota > Metazoa > Chordata > Aves > Passeriformes > Icteridae > Agelaius > Agelaius phoeniceus. The sequence continues at coordinate 50,390,620 of NC_135271.1, read as the reverse complement.
AAGTTAAGCAAGTAAAAACTTGCCAATGTTACATTTCAAAGTATCAAAGAATTGTTAAGGTTGAAAAAGAGCTTTCAGATAATGGAATCCAAGCATCAACCCACCACCACCATGGCCACCAATGGTGTCCTCAGGTGTCATATCCCTATTTTTTGAAACCTATTTCCCACTGGCACTAATCAGGCAATAGAGTGCTCAGAATGACCTTTAGGAAGTTCTGCACACAGGTTACACGAGCTGGAATGAAGTTACTACCTTCACTCCTCCAAATACAAATGGCTTTTTCTCCTGGATCTTTGCATCTTGATTTTTACTGACTCAGCTCTCTTGCTTGTTGGAATTGAAGAATAAAGCAAGGAAGGCTTCCAGCAGCTCCCAGCCATGAAGGAGAGCTACAGAGTCCACGTGCTTGGCTGCCTTTTGTTGTGAGAACAAACACAGCCCCAAAATACAGGTGACAGATGAGCCCATAGCAAACAATTAGGAAAGTTGGAGTTAAAAAAGGAGATAAAAAGGCAGAAAACATGATTAAAGTACTGAGCTGGGAGATTCATTAGTGTTGCAGACAGATAAGTAAATTAGAGCCCTGCAGAAATTATTTGACTGGCAAATTAATTACACAATATTACAATGGCTTTGCCAGCCAAATTTAGCCCTCGGGAAGCAGGTAGGAGTCTGCCTGACTTAATAAAAGGAGCCTCGACTGGTCTGCAGCTTAATCAGAGATGAAAATTAACATTTCAGGATTTGAGGCAAAGGAGGAGGCCAGGCTCCAGCACAATTACCAGGTTACACTGGCAAGGAGGCTGTCCAGGCAGCGGGGTGCTCCTGCCTCCTCACAGCCCTTTAATTCTCTGCCCTTCCCGGCAGAGCAAGGCACGAGCTGCTCTGGACACCTGCGTGGAGCCTTGTTAGGCAGATCACTCAACAGGGCACTTTCCATTTGTCAGAGAATGCCTGATGAAAATATTTCACCCCAACCCTTAAAGAGGGTTATAATAATAATAATATATATACATAAAGGGTAATAATAATAATAATAATAATAATAATAATAATAATAATAATAATAATAATAATAATAATAATAAAGGGTAATAATAATAATAATAATATATAATAATAATAATAATATATAATATATAATAATATGCCTCAGAGAATGCCTGATGAAAATATTTCACCCTAACCCTTAAAAAGGGTTATAATAATAATATATATATATATATATATATATATATATAAAGGGTAATAATGATAATAATAATAAATAATATATAATATATAATATGTAATATATAATATGTAATATATAATATATAATATAATAATATGCCTCAGAGAATACCTGATTAAAATATTTCACCCTAACCCTTAAAAAGGGTTATAATAATAATATATATATATATATATATAAAGGGTAATAATGATAATAATAATAATAATGCTATTATTATTACTGCTATTATTGTTACTAATATAGTTCATATTGTTGTTCATATTATTATCATATTTCCTTCAATGTTGACTTATTCCCTGAACCTCACTCTCCATTTGCAGCTCTTGCTCTGTCCCCAGCCAGCAGAAACACTTCAGGTAAAAAATATTTGGTTTTCAGTTTGTTTGCTTAGTATCACGTTTTTAAGGTATGGATATTAGGAACTCTCTCTCCTGGACCCAATTTTTTCTTTTTTTCTTTTCCTGGAAGAGCCTTGGAAACACATATTTCTATCCCTGGATCACGTCACCTTCCATGACAAGCAGCAGACAGCCCTCACTATCCAGGCTGACCCACAGCATCGTTTCAAACATGAAATCTCACTGCAAATATTAAAACAAGACCTTTCCTGGGCTTTCCAGCCCCAGAGGTGGCAGTGGCTGCGCTGCCCACCCCAGCCTGGCAGCCCTGCCCACCCAGGCCCTGCTGGAGGGCAGGGCAGGGGCTGCAATAAATCCATTTTCCTCTCCTGGAGGGGCCAGGCCCGTGGGGCTGCTGCTGCTGCAAGCGTGGCCTCATTTAATCGGGATCTGACTGATATCAAAATTGACTCGGTTTTCCAATGATACCTTGTAGAGGAATGTTGTGAGCTGGAAACTAATATATTTCTTCTTGCTTGTCACATCAATATGGGCTAATTTTGTTGGCTTTTGTATTGAACAATCTGGTGAATGTACAATCCAGTTTTGATTTCTCTCTTTATGATGCCTCTTATTATTAAAGCTCCCTCAACCAAAAAATAATGTATTTTTATTTACTGGTAATATTAATGGGATTCAATTTTTGCCTCAGTTTTAATCTAGTTTTTCCATATTGAAGAACCAGATCCCATTTAATTAAAATTGAATAAAACCCAGTTTTTCCTCCATTCAGTGTGCAGGCTGAGCTTCATTTTGCATAGTTTTATTTAATACTACTCTTCTCAAATCACTGATTTTTTACTCACTGTGCTTCATGTGTTGCAAAAAAGACTAAATTATTTACTATGCATGATTAATTGCATGTTTCTCCATGATTATTCCATTGTTGGGAAAGGGTGAGTGTACATTTTTGCACCACTGGGTGTGCGTCCATCCTACACTTGTGCTGAATTCCAGTGAGCTTGGCTGGCAGCAAAGAAGTGCTGAGAGGAGAGAAGAGGAACTGAAGCTTGGAGACCCTCGTGGTTGTAGGATCAGGGAATCCCAAAATGGGTTGGGCTGGAAGGGACCTTAGATCCCATGCCATGCCATCCCATCTCATCCCATCCCATCCCATCCCATCCCATCCCATCCCAGGGACACCTCCCACTGTCCCAGGCTGCTCCAGCCTGGCCTTGGGCACTGCCAGGGATCCAGGGGCAGCCTCAGCTGCTCTGGGAATCCCAGCCCAGCCAGGAATTCCCAATTCCCAGTGTCCCATCCATCCCTGCCCTCTGGCACTGGGAGCCATTCCCTGGCTCCTGTCCCTCCATCCCTTGTCCCCAGTCCCTCTCCAGCTCTCCTGGAGCCCCTTCAGGCCTTGCCAGGGGCTCTGAGCCCTCCCTGGATCCTTCCCTTCTCCAGGGGAACATTCCCAGCTCTCCCAGCCTGGCCCCAGAGCAGAGGGGCTCCAGCCCTGCAGCAGCTCCTGGCTCCTCTGGGCTCTCTGCAGCAGCTCCAGGTCCCTCTGCTGTGGGAGCCCAGGGCTGGGGCAGCTCTGCAGGTGGGCTCTCACCTGAGCACAGGGGCAGAGGGGCAGAATTCCCTGGGGAGCAGCTCCAGGCACAGCCGGAGTGTGCAGCACAGTGCGTTACACCTGCACACGCTGCTCCCTGCAGCAGGAATCACTGCACCTGCAGGAATCACTGCCCTGCAGGAATCACTGTGCCAGCAGGAATCACTGCCCTGCAGCAGGAATCACTGCCCTGCAGGAATCCCTGTCCCTGCAGCAGGAATCACTGCCCTGCAGGAATCCCTGTCCCTGCAGCAGGAATCACTGCCCTGCAGGAAACACTGCCCTGCAGGAATCACTGTGCCAGCAGGAATCACTGCCCCTGCAGCAGGAATCACTGTCCCTGCAGGAATCACTGCCCTGCAGGAATCACTGTCCTGCAGCAGGAATCACTGCACCTACAGGAATCACTGTCCCTGCAGCAGGAATCCCTGTCCCTGCAGCAGGAATCCCTGTCCCTGCAGGAATCAATCCCTGTCCCAGCAGGAATCCCTGTCCCTGGGGGAATCCCTGTCCCAGCAGGAATCCCTGTCCCAGCAGGAATCCCTGTCCCTGCAGGAATCACTGCCCTGCAGGAATCCCTGTCCCTGCAGGAATCACTGCCCTGCAGGAATCACTGCCCCTGCAGGAATCAATCCCTGTCCCTGGGGGAATCCCTGTCCCTGGGGGAATCCCTGTCCCTGCAGGAATCAATCCCTGTCCCTGGGGGAATCCCTGTCCCTGGGGGAATCCCTGTCCCTGCAGGAATCCCTGTCCCTGCAGGAATCACTGTCCCTGCAGGAATCAATCCCTGTCCCTGTAGGAATCCCTGCCCCTGCAGCAGGAATCCCTGTCCCTGTAGGAATCCCTGTCCCAGCAGGAATCCCTGTCCCAGCAGGAATCAATCCCTGTCCCAGCAGCCGGAGCCCAGCGCTCTCTCAGCCCGTGCTGCCCTGCCGTAGGAGCCGTTCTCTGCTCACACCTGCCCGGCTCCAGCTGCGCTCGGTCCGCACACGAACGCTGCCTGTCTGTCTGTCTGTCTGTCTGTTCCCACGGCTGCCGGCCGCCTTCAGCCCCGCCGGGAGCAGGAGCGGCACCGGGACGACTCCTCCCGAACCCTCCAAGTTCCTCTTCCCGACCCCTCCCGAACCTTCCCAACCCCTCCCGGTCCCTCCCGGTTCCCTCTCCCGGCCCCTCCCGGCTCCTGGAAATAATTAACTTTTCAAAACATAACTCCTCCATACTCTGTACTGAAGTCAGGCATTTTAAAAAGCAAAAATGGTATTTTAGTAACTATTCTCGTCATTACAAACGCCGTTCTCCACACGGTCCTGTGTCCAATTAACAGCTGCATTAATGGGTTTGTTGTCCCTGCCATTTCCCCCTAATGACAGCAGCCATCGCTGACACGGCGAGTTTTGCAGACTCATGACTCTCAGGAGCTGTTTTTTCTCTGTGTTTTCCCTCTCTTTTCTGGGGCCCGCAGCACAGCGTGAGCCTTTTAGCAGGAGGCAGCATTGTCACACGGGCGGCAGGACAAACACTCGGGCGGCAGGACAAACAGACAGTGCTGAGCTCCATCTCTGGGGGCTGTCTCAGAGCCACAGGAGGGCTTGGGGTGCAAAAGCCCTCTCAGACACAGAGCCCAACCATGAACCCATCAGTGCTGCCAAGCCCAGCGCTGAGCCACATCCCTGCCCCGTGGAGGAGGTGTCAGCAGCCTGGGCAAGGCCGGGGTGGGCTCAGGGTGCAGCTCGGGGCTCTCGCACTCTGTCCCTGGTCATCAGGACCTTCAGCAGGGATGGAAGGTGCCAGCAGCCTCTGCACAGAGGAGCTTGTGCTTTATAGCCTGGGCTCAGCATCACAGAGCTGCAGTGTCAGAGCCCAGGACATTGCTCTGGCTGCCCTGGGTGATTCCAGACCCTGGCAGGGGCTCAGAGACCTTGGCATGGAGTCACAGACACCTGTGCCTTCCATTTTAGCCCATGGAAACAATTCCCAATTTGGTGTGAAGGTTCACAAGCCACAAGGGTTTGAGTAGAATGATGGTTAATTTGTCACAGGGCGAAAAAGTAGAATTTTGGGGATGTAGAATGGGGGTTCAAGAGGCAAGATGGAGGAATCTGGGTGTGTCCTGTCCTTCTCCTTCTTCTTCTTCTTCTTCTTCTTCTTGTCCTCCATCTTCTGCTGTGATGGTGACACTTCTGGATTGGTTTAGAGTAGAGGCAGACTGTCTAACATAGGTGATGGGTATTGGAAATTATTGTAAATAATTTCGTAGTTCTTAGTATAAAAAGCCAACACCACCCCAAGGGCAGGGACTGTGCCACAACCCAACCTGCCTGACAGATCTCAGCAGGTCAGAGAAAGAATGTCATAGATAAGGAAAAATAAACAACCTTGAAAAGCAGAGCTGAAGAATCTCAACTTCTTCGGTCACGGGGCTGGGAAAAAGACTTTTAATACCTCGGGAGCCATTTCAGCAACACAGAACCCGAGAGTGCAGGATGTTTTGGGATGGAAGGGACCTCACAGCTCACTGTGTCCCACCCTGCCATGGCAGGGACACCTTGCACTGCCCCAGGCTGCTCCAGCCCCAGTGTCACACCTGGCTGGGACACTGCCAGGGCCTTGGTTCAGAGCATGAATTCAAAACACACCTGGGTCTCCTCTAGAAATTACCCTCGTGCTGTGCAAACCAGGCTGTCCTGTCCGGGGGAACGGAGGGATGCAAACCCTCCATCCCTGGAGCAGCCCCTTGCTGGGACATGTCCTGGGCAGGGGACACGGCCCCTGACAGGCACCGTGTGACCCAGGGTGCCAGGACAGCCACCCAGCCCCGCAGGGACAGCCCGGGACAGCCGGGGCTGCTGGGGACTCTGAGCCGCCGCCTCAGCCCGGGCTCCGCTGCCGGGAGGAGGAGGAGGAGGAGGAGGAGGAGGAGGAGGAGGAGGAGGAGGCTGGGCAGGCACACTCCGGGGATCTGCGTGCGTGCATCTCCCACCCACCAGTCATGAGCACAGCAGCGCTCGGAGATGCTGCGGAAAATACTCAAAATAGCTCCGCTTCGGGAGGCCTCGGGGCTCGCAGCCCCGCTGCAAAATGGCTTTGTTAAGCTGTGGGCGAAGGGGAAGGACGGGCCCCTGCAGCCCCGGGGCAGGGCGGGCCAGGCTCTCACTGGTGGGGCCGTGGGCTTCGTTCCCCTGTGCCCGTTCCAGGCTGTGCCCGTTCCCCGTTCCCACAGTCCTTGGATACTCCTGTTCCCTGTTCCCCATTCCCTCAGCCCCTGGCTGTGCCCATTCCCCGTTCCCACAGCCCCTGGATGCTCCTGTTCCCCATTCCCCTCAGCCCCTGGCTGTGCCCATTCCCCTCAGCCCCTGGCTGTGCCCGTTCCCCGTTCCCACAGTCCTTGGATACTCCTGTTCCCCATTCCCTCAGCCCCTGGCTGTGCCCGTTCCGTGTTCCCCATTCCCCTCAGCCCCTTGGATACTCCCGTTCCCCGTTCCCTGCAGCCCCTGGCTGTGCCCGTTCCCTGTTCCCCGTTCCCACAGCCCCTGGATGCTCCTGTTCCCCATTCCCTGCAGCCCCTGGCTGTGCCCGTTCCCCATTCCCACAGCCCCTGGATGCTCCTGTTCTCCATTCCCACAGCCTCTGGATGCTCCTGTTCCCCGTTCCCTGCAGTCCCTGGCTGTGCCCGTTCCCCATTCCCCGTTCCCACAGCCTGCAGTCCCTGGCTGTGCCCATTCCCTGTTCCCCATTCCCTGCAGCCCCTGGCTGTGCCCATTCCCCATTCCCTGCAGCCCCTGGCTGTGCCTGTTCCAGGGTGTGCCCGTTCCCCTCAGCCCCTGGATGCTCCTGTTCCCCTTCCCCTGCAGCCCCTGGCTGTGCCCATTCCCCTCAGCCCCTGGATGCTCCTGTTCCCCATTCCCACAGCCCCTGGATGCTCCTGTTCCCCATTCCTGCAGCCCCTGGATGCTCCTGTTCCCATTCCCCTCAGCCCCTGGCTGTGCCCGTTCCCTGTTCCCCATTCCCCTCAGTCCCTGGATGCTCCTGTTCCCCATTCCCACAGCCCCTGGATGCTCCTGTTCCCTGTTCCCTGCAGCCCCTGTGTTTCCTTTGAGCCGTAAATCCCACAGAAAATGGGGAGCCCTTCAGCCTCTGGTTTGGGGCCCGGCTCACTGAGCAGCCTGGGTGGCTGGAGGGAGCAGACACCCCTCGGGCACTGTGTCACACCTGCACTGCACAGCGGGATGGGTGACAGCTGCCGTGGTGTCCCCAGCATCCCCTCTCTGCACGGGCAGCTTTGGCACCGGGGATGCGGCTCCTGATCCGAGCCCCAGGACCTCACACAGGCCCCTGCAATGAGAAACACCTTGGAGGAAAAATGCTGGGCTTTGTGTTGAGTGTCTCCCCTGGCTTCTGCTCCCAGCAGACCCAGGGCCACTTTTGGAGCTCCTCACTGACCCCTCTGCGTGCGCAAGGACCTCTGGACAGCCTTGTCCATCTGGAGCTGGGCCAGCAGCTCCTCCCTGTGTGACCTCGCTGCAAACCTGCTCCTTCTCCCTGCTTCCGTGGGTGCTGGTTTTCCTGCTTGGCAGTGTCTTCCAGGGAATATGCTGCCGAGGGGAAGGACCCCAGATACATTGAGCAAATCCTTCCCAAGCCGAGGAAGGGTTTCACTCAAAACAACAAAATACATTTCACTTAACGAAAGCAGTTAATTATTCCAGATTTCTGTGTCTTGTGTCAGTAATTCCCAAAATACAGAGAAAACAATGGGCAATTATGCTATTTTTGACTGTTTGTGGCACAAATACATCAGTTGAGCTCTGTGTTTTGGGGGTTTTCCAGAGCCTGGGGCAGAGACAGTCCCTGAGAGCATTCCCACAGCAGCGGGCGATGGCCAGTGCAGACCCTGGACGCCTCCCCAGCACCGTGGGCAGAGCTGGCCCTGGGACCCCCTCCTGGTGCTCCTGCGGGGCTCGAGGGCACCCAGGGGCAGCTGCACGTGAATTCCAGAGGGACAGTGCAGCTGTGTCCCTGTAATCTGCTGGAGGAGCGGGAATGGGGCAGCTCTGTCCGTCTGTCCCTGTGGGGCTGGGCTGCCTGTCCCCGATCCTTCCCCGCCCCACCTGCAGCCAGGGGGGCTGTGCTGTTCCTGGGACGGTTTGGGGGCTGCTTTCCCATTCTTGCAGCCTGGCTGGCAGCCTGTCAGCCAGCAGGAGTTCAGGAGTGCGTAGCATGAGGAGCTGTAACAGACTCTGCAGCGTAGTTACTGCTTTCAGCATTGCCAAGCCTGTTAGGAGAATGCTGCCAAGCTAAAAACCCAACGACGCCTGTGTGAGCGTGTGTGCGTGGGGGGCGAGTCTGGAGATGTTTTATGTAAGGAAACTTCAGCAGGCACTTTAAATAGTCTGTTTGCTGGGATCGGTTGCACGCAGGGGACGCGTGTCTGACATCAAACCCAGCCATGCGCTCCTCGTCACAGAGGGGAGCAGCTGCACCCTGGGCAGGGCTGGGCCCGTGGGATCCCAAAATCAGGGAATCACGGCATTGTTGGGGTTGGAAAAGCTTTCACCATCGAGTCCAACCAGTCCCCAAGCACTGCTGAGGTCACCACTGACCCCGGTCCCCACGTGCCTCATGCACACAGGTTTCAAATCCATTCGAGGATGGGGGTTTAAAATCCGTTCAAGGATGGGGACTCCACCACTGCCCCAGGCAGCTGTGTCAGGGCTGACAGCGCTTTCAGGGAAGAAATTTTCTGCAATATCTGAAAGGAACTTGCCCTGACCCAGCCTGAGGCTGTTCCCTGTCCCTGTTCCCCGGAGCACAGCCTGACCCCCCGGCTGTGCCCTCCTGGCAGGAGCTGTGCAGAGCCACAGGGGCCCCCTGAGCCTCCTTTGCTCCAGGCTGAGCTCCCCAGAGCCAGGGCTGGAGCCGGTCCAACACTTCCAGCAGGAATGCTCCCTGAACCAGAGTGGTGATGGAACATCGGGGGGTGAGTGGTGGGTGGGAAAAACCAAACTAAACCCAAACCAAACCAAACAAACAAAAAAACCCAAAAAACCCCCCCTCAAATCAAAACACAGACCACTCCCCAGTCCTCGGCTATGCGGGAGCGCTGAGCGGCGGCGGGGGAGAGCCCGGAGGGGACAGAGGGACAGCCCGGGATGAACGGGACAGCACAGAGGGGACAGAGGGACAGAGGGGACAGAGGGGACAGAGGGACAGCGGGACAGCCCGGGATGAGCGAGGCAGCAGAGGGGACAGAGGGACAGAGGGACAGCCCGGGATGAGCGGGGCAGCACAGAGGGGACAGAGGGACAGAGGGGACAGAGGGACAGAGGGGACAGAGGGACAGCCTGGGATGAGCGGGACAGCGCAGAGGGGACAGAGGGACAGCGGGACAGCCCGGGATGAGCGAGGCAGCACAGAGGGGACAGAGGGACAGAGGGGACAGAGGGACAGCCTGGGATGAGTGGGACAGCGCAGAGGGGACAGAGGAAGAGCCCGGGAGGGAGCGGGTCAGCCTGGGAGGGAGCGGGTCAGCCCGGGATGGAGCGGGGCAGCCCGGGAAGGAGCGGGTCAGTCCGGGAGGGAGCGGGACAGCCCGGGAAGGAGCGGGACAGCCCGGGAAGGAGCGGGACAGCCCGGGAAGGAGCGGGTCAGGCCGGGAAGGAGCGGGTCAGCCCGGGAGGGAGCGGGTCAGCCCGGGAGGGAGCGGGTCAGCCCGGGAGGGAACAGGTCGGCCCGGGAGGGAGCGGGTCAGCCCGGGAAGGAGCGGGTCAGCCCGGGATGGAGCGGGTCAGCCCGGGAAGGAGCGGGTCAGCCCGGGAGCACGCGGGTCAGCCCGGGAAGGAGCGGGTCAGCCCGGGAGCACGCGGGTCAGCCCGGGAAGGAGCGGGTCAGCCCGGGAGCACGCGGGTCAGCCCGGTAAGGAGCGGGTCAGCCCGGGAAGGAGCGGGTCAGCCCGGGAAGGAGCGGGTCAGCCCGGGAAGGAGCGGGTCAGCCCGGGAGCACGCGGGTCAGCCCGGGAAGGAGCGGGTCAGCCCGGGAGGGAGCGGGTCAGCCCGGGAAGGAGCGGGTCAGCCCGGGAAGGAGCGGGTCAGCCCGGGAGCACGCGGGTCAGCCCGGGAAGGAGCGGGTCAGCCCGGGAGGGAGCGGGTCAGCCCGGGAAGGAGCGGGTCAGCCCGGGAAGGAGCGGGTCAGCCCGGGAGCACGCGGGTCAGCCCGGAGGGAAGCGGGTCAGCCCGGGAAGGAGCGGGTCAGCCCGGGAAGGAGCGGGTCAGCCCGGGAAGGAGCGGGTCAGCCCGGGAGCACGCGGGTCAGCCCGGTAAGGAGCGGGTCAGCCCGGGTGGGAGCGGGTCAGCCCGGGAAGGAGCGGGTCAGCCCGGGAAGGAGCGGGTCAGCCCGGGAGCACGCGGGTCAGCCCGGGAAGGAGCGGGTCAGCCCGGGAGGGAGCGGGTCAGCCCGGGAAGGAGCGGGTCAGCCCGGGAGCACGCGGGTCAGCCCGGGGCCGCCCCCGCCCGCCGGCAGCCTCCCCCCGGTCCCGGGCCGCTCCCCCGGCGCTGCCGTCACCCGCCGCCGCTGACGGGCCGTGACGGGCGCTGACGCGCGGCGGCGGCTGCGAGGGGGCGCGGCGGCCCCCGGCACCGGGCTCCGCTCCCAGCTCCGCTCCCGGCTCCGCTCCCGGCCCCACTCCCGGCTCCGGCCGCTCCGCCCCGCTCCGCGCCCGCGGCGGAGGCAGGTACAGCGGGCGGGGATGGGATGGGATGGGATGGGATGGGATGGGATGGGATGGGATGGGATGGGATGGGATGGGATGGGATGGGATGGGATGGGATGGGATGGGATGGGATGGGATGGGACGGGGATGGGGATTGGAATGGGAATGGGGACGGGACGGGACGGGGACGGGGATGGGGACGGGGACGGGATGGGGATGGGGATGGGGGTGGGATGGGGGTGAGGATGGAGACGATGGGGGTGGGGATAGGATAGGATAGGATTAGGATAGGATAAGGATAGGATAGGATAGGACAGGACAGGACAGACCAGGATAGGATAGGATAGGATTAGGATAGGATAGGATAGGATAGGATAGGACAGGACAGGACAGGACAGGACAGGATAGGATAGGATAGGATAGGACAGGACAGGACAGGACAGACCAGGATAGGATAGGATAGGATAGGATAGGATAGGATTAGGATAGGATAGGATTAGGATAGGACAGGACAGGACAGGACAGGATAGGATAGGATTAGGATAGGATAGGATAGGATAGGATAGGATAGGATTAGGATAGGATAGGACAGGACAGGACAGGACAGGACAGACCAGGATAGGATAGGATAGGATTAGGATAGGATAGGATAGGATAGGATAGGATAGGATAGGACAGGACAGGACAGGACAGGATAGGATAGGATAGGATAGGATAGGATAGGATAGGATTAGGATAGGATAGGATAGGATAGGACAGGACAGGACAGGACAGGACAGGATAGGATTAGGACGGGATAGGTTAGGATAGGACAGGACAGGATAGCATAGGACAGAACAGGACAGGACAGCACAGGGTGTCCCGGCACTCAGCCCCCGCAGCCAGGCTCGGCTCGGCTCGGCTCGGCACAGCTGCCTGCGGGCGGGCAGACGCTGCGGCGGCAGGCGCGGCGCGGCGGGGCCGGGAGCAGACGGGCGGCAGCGAGCGCCATACGGGCCCTTCAGCCTCTCCCCCCGCGGATCTCAGCCCCAGCCCGCACCGGACCCGGACACCGAGCACCGGGAACATCCCCGCGTTCGGGGCCCTGGCAGGCGCTGCGAGTGGCCGGCAGCGACACGGGGACAACGCGGCTCCCACGGGACTGGCACGGACTGCGGGGAAATGGGCACTGCTGCGATAAACACCTCGTGTCACCGGACACCGCCTGCACGGCTGAGCTTCAGCAGGGCACCAGGAGCGGGAGGAAGAGCAGAATAACGCTCCCTTGAAGTTTCTGGGATATCTGAGGGGGATAACGGAGTGCTTGTGAGATGGCCCGTTCACAGCCCAGCCCGGCAGGGAGACCCCCGCGCCCTGACTTCACACCAGGACATCCAGGTTCACGTGTGCCTCCAGCCCCTCACGGACATCAGAGCTGGGTCCGAGCTGCTGGGGGCCTGGTGGGCTGGTGGAACACGAGAGTGAGCCCTGGGACCGAGTGCCCGGGGCTGGAACTGCCACCGAGGCCAGAGGGGAGCTGGGAGCTGCTGCTGCTGCAGCCCTGAGACACCGAACCCCGGCTGGCGCTGGCACTGCCCAGGGGCAACACCAGCTCCAGGCCGCGCCTCCTTCTCTGTTTGGGGACTTCAGCCCTCGTGTGACGCTGGACAGAAGGACACTCCACCCTCGTTCCCTCGGGGGGCTCACTGGAGTGACAGCACCCTTGGATCAGGGTGAGGGCACCAGCACAGCTGTCCCCGTGTCCCTGCTGTGGGGACAGGGGTGGCTCTGGGGGCCTGGCACTGCCCTCTGCACCCCCTGGGCCAGGCAGGGCACCCAGGCCCTGGCACACGACTGTCCCTTTGTGCCAGCACCTCCTGCCTGGTCTGAAACTTTGCTCTGTTGGAGAGGCAGCAAATCCCTCCCCTGCCAAAACTGCCTGCTGGGACAGCAGCAGGTTAGACAGGGTGTGAGCAGTGAGGGGAGTCTGTGCAGGGAAGGGCCTGATGCAGGAGCTGCACTGGGGCTGCAGGAGCTGCACTGGGGCTGCAGGAGCTGCAAAGGGGCTGCAGGAGCCTCTTGAGGATGCCCCACCAGCTCAGCCCTGCCATGCCCACCGAGCCCTATCGTTGGCCAGGGCCTATTTACAAACCACAAACAGGGTGGGACTGTTGGGGAACGTGCCTTGAGATGTTTTATTTTTCAGCATCAGTCTCATTACATGGATATGAAAATGGGAAGGTGTCATCTGCTCATATCTTAGGCAGCAGATAAAACTCCATTATTAGGCTCAGAACTCACTAATATCTCACTAGATAAACTTTTCAGCACCTTGGGGAGTTATTCTAGACAAGCATTAATGCACAGACCATTGTTCTATTTGTCCTTGCTTTTCTACAGTTTAAATAATTTTTCTGCTGCCCAATCCCATGGCTGCTGCTTGGCTCTGAGCACAGTTCTGCTGTCTCTGGGGCTGCCCTTTGCAGCTTTCCCAAACCCCTCTGATTTATGGGCTCCCTCAGGCCCTGCCAGGGGGTGTTGGAGGGAGCTGCTGCCAGGGGCACAGCACTGACCCTGCCCGGCCCTGCTGGTGCTGCCCTCGGTGCTGCCCACCACGCTGACAGTGCCCCCCATTGATGCCAGTGCCACCCATTGATGCCAGTGCATCCCCATTGCTGACAGTGCCCCCCATTGCTGACAGTGCCACCCACTGCTGCCAGTGCCCCCCATTGCTGCCAGTGCCCCCCATTGCTGACAGTGCCACCCACTGCTGCCAGTGCCCCCCATTGCTGCCAGTGCCCCCCATTGCTGACAGTGCCCCCCATTGATGCCAGTGCCCCCCATTGATGCCAGTGCCCCCCATTGCTGACAGTGCCACCCACTGCTGCCAGTGCCACACAGTGCTGACAGTGCATTCCCAGTGCTGCCAGTGCCACCCATTGCTGCCAGTGACCCCCATTGCTGCCAGTGACCCCCATTGCTGACAGTGCCACCCATTGCTGCCAGTGCCCCCCACTGCTGCCAGTGCCCCCCATTGCTGCCAGTGCCCCCCATTGCTGCCAGTGCCCCCTGAGTGCTGCCAGTGCATCCCCATTGCTGCCAGTGCATCCCCAGTGCTGACAGTGCCCCCCATTGCTGACAGTGCCCCCCATTGCTGACAGTGCCACCCCAGTGCTCCCAGTGCCCCCCAGTGCTGCCAGGACCCCCCAGTGCTGCCAGTGCCCCTCAGGGGTGCCAGGGCCCCCCAGTGCTGCCAATGCCCCCTGAGTGCTGTCAGTGTCCCCCAGTGCTCCCAGTGCATCCTCAGTGCCCCCCAATGCTCCCAATGCCCCCCAGTGCCCCCAGTGCCCCCCCCCCAGTTCTCCCAGTGCCCGCCAGTGCTGCCAATGCCCCCCAGTGCTCCCAGTGCCCCCAGTGCTGCCAGTGCCCCCCTAGTGCCCCCCAGTGCCCTCCCAGTGCCCCCAGTTCCCCCAGTACCCCCCAGTTCTCCCAGTGCCCCCAGTGCTCCCACAGTGCCCCCCAGTGCCCCCCAGTGCTCCCAGTGCCCCCCAGTTCTCCCAGTGCTCCCAGTGCCCCCCAGTGCCCCCCAGTGCTCCCAGTGCCCCCCCAGTGTCCCCAGTTCTCCCAGTGCCCCCCCAGTGCCAGGCCAGCGCCCCGGTGGCACCTGGGGGCTGCAGGGGTGGAGGCCTCCCGGTGGTGGTGCTGATGCCATCGCACGGCTCCTGCCAGGGAGGAGCAGCCCCGGGAGCCCCCGCGGGTGCCTCACCCCAAACAGGACTGACTGTGCTCCCTGGGGCACCGGCTGCACCGCAGCCTGGGGTGCCATGGGTTCAGGGGGTTTTTATGGGATTGGGGGCTTTTATGGGAAATGGCAGCCCAGGCTGCCATGGGTTTGGGGCTTTTATGGGATTTGGGGCTTTTGTGGGAAATGACAGCCCAGACTGCCATGGATTCAGGGGTTTTTATGGGATTTGGGGCTTTTGTGGGACTTGGGGTCTTTTATGGGAAATAGCAGCCCGGGCTGCCATGGATTCAGGGTTTTTATGGGATTTGGGGCTTTTGTGGGAAATGGCAGCCCGGGCTGCCATGGGTTGTGGGCTTTTATGGGATTTGGGTTTTTTATGGGAAATAGCAGCCCGGGCTGCCATGGATTTGGGGCTTTTATGGGATTTGGGGGTTTTTATGGGAAATGACAGCCCAGACTGCCATGGATTCAGGGGTTTTTATGGGACTTGGGGTCTTTTATGGGAAATGACAGCCCGGGCTGATATGGGTTTGGGGCTTTTATGGGATTTGGGTTTTTTATGGGAAATAGCAGCCCGGGCTGCCATGGGTTTGGGGCTTTTATGGGATTTGGGGTCTTTTATGGGAAATAGCAGCCAGGGCTGACATGGATTCAGGGCTTTCATGGGATTTGGGGCTTTTGTGGAAAATGGCAGCCAGGGCTGCCATGGGTTTGGGGTTTTTATGGGATTGGGGGCTTTTGTGGGAAATGGCAGCCCAGACTGCCATGGGTTGTGGGCTTTTATGGGATTTGGGGTTTTTTATGGGAAATAGCAGTCTGGGCTGCCATAGGTTTGGGGCTTTTATGGGATTTGGGGCTTTTGTGGGAAATGGCAGCACGGGCTGCCATGGATTCAGGGGTTTTTCTGGGATTTGGGGTTTTTATGGGAAATGGCAGCCCGGGCTGCCATGGGTTTGGGGCTTTTATGGGATTTGGGGTTTTTTATGGGAAATAGCAGCCGGGGCTGCCATGGATTCAGGGTTTTTATGGGATTTGGGGTTTTTGTGGGAAATGGCACCACTAGAGGCACTTCACGTTGGGGTGCCCTGGGATCCCCGAGCTGGGCTGCAGGCGCTGCTTTCCCGCAGGAGCTGCGAGGGGCGGCCCAGCCCCGCCGGGCGCACGGAGCCCCCGGCGGCAGCACCCGGGGCACGGCGAGGTGGCTGTGATTAAACACGCCCTTAGTGCTCCCAAACCCGGCATTCCCCCACACGGCCGCGATTGTGTTTGCACTTATTCAATTTGGAGCTCTTTTTTGAAAAGCGTGGAGTCTGGAATGTTTGTTCTCCGCTTTTTTTCACATCATTACTCTGATACTGCTTGATTAGCTCCCTCCCCAGTCATGATTGGTAATTAAAATAGGCATTAAAATTAGTCACTTAGCAATTTTGCTGTTCAATTGGCAATTAAATTACTTAATTGCAATTAAAGTCCTAATTTTAATTGGCAAAATGATAGATGTAGATTTAAGATAATATGTATAAATACTTTAATAAGTGTCTATATAAGGATTACTTAATTACTCAACTTCAAGTTTATGCTGTTAACTTTAGAACTTTTAAGTGAGTAATGAAATTTATATTACATCTATTCTAAGGATATGGTAATTAGATGTATCACTCAGCCCTATGAGGGCCTTGGCTGGAAGTTGTGGTGTGGAGCTGTGGGCTGGACCAGCTGTCGGAGTGTGACTGACGGCGATGGCTCTGAGGCGCTGCAGCTCAGGGAGGCTGCCTGAGCTCCTCCTTTGGGGAACCCCGTGGAGACAACCCCAGAAAATGCTGTTCTAAACAGCCCTGGGGTGTCTCAGCCCTGGGGTATTCATGAAATGAATTCTGTCCAGAATTCTGTCCAAATATTCTGTCCAGAAATGCCATTCTGGACAGCCCTGGGGTATTCCTGACTGACCTCAGAACATTCTGGGCAGCCCTGAGGTGCCTCAGCCTTGGGGTGTTCCTGACTGCCCCAAAAATGCCACTCTGGGCAGCCCTGAGGTGTCTCAGCCCTGGGGTGTCTCAGCCCTGGGGTGTTCCTTCTGCAGGAGCTCTGTAGGATCAGGAGAGCACAGTGTGGGACGGTGTTTCGGAGTGGGAGCAGTTTGGGTTTCCCTGCTGTTTGTGGAGTTTCTCTGGTGTTTGTGGGGTGGCTCCAGTGGCAGGAGCACGTTGGGAAGGTTTTCCTCAGTTTCCTGGGAAATCTCGGTGTTCCCGGGCAGGGCTGTGGGAGCCAGCACTGGCTGCTGGGCTGGGCTGGGCTGGGCTTGGTGGGTTTATCCTGGGTTGTGGGGATTTATCCTGCACTGGGCTATGGGGAGTTATCCCAGGCTGGGCTGGGGGATTTATTCTGGGCTGGGCTGGGGAGTTATCCCAGGCTGGGCTGGGGGATTTATTCTGGGCTGGGCTATGGAGTTTCATCCTGGGCTGGGGGGTTTATCCCAGGCTGGGCTGGGCTGAGCTGTCGGGTTTTATTCCAGGCCAGGCTAGGGGGTTTATCCCAGGCTGGGCTTTGAGACTTTATCCCGGGCCAGGCTGGGGGATTTATCCTGGGCTGAGCTGGGGGGTTTATCCTGCACTAGGCTATGAGGGTTTATCCCGGGCTGGGCTCTGGGCATTTATCCTGGGCTGGGCTGGGGGATTTATCCTGCACTGGGCTATGAGGATTTATCCCGGGCTGGGCTGGGGGTTTATCCTGGGCCAGGCTGGGGGGTTTATCCTGCACTGGGCTATGAGGGTTTATCCCGGGCTGGGCTCTGGGCATTTATCCCGGGCCGGGGGCTGGTTCTGGCCCCGGGCTGTGTTCCTTTCACCCCTGAGGCCATTGTTTGCTTTTTTCCAGGCCGGAACGCAGCGGTGGGAAACGCAGGGCCGGAGAGCAGAGCCCAGCCAGGGGGAGGCCGTGTCCCTGTCACCCTCCCGAGCCGGGTCCGGCGCCGCCGGGGCAGCGGGGAGCCGGGACCGCGGGCTGGCCTTGGATGAACGCAGCGCCTTCACCTGCACCGCCCCGCCCCGTGCCCGCCCCATCCACACACCTGGGACTGGGCTGCGAATGGGGCAACCCGCGGGGGCTCTGGGGAGAGGCAAAATAAAATAAAATAATAATTTAAAAAACCGATGTGCATTGAAGTAAATAAATATCGGCCATTTAAATGAATAAGTCTAAAATAAATAAAAATAAATATTTATTAATATAAAAATTTATTAATAAATTTATTAATAAGTTAAATAACACAAAAAAGCCGAATAAAATAAAATATAAAGCCCGGAAAATAATGAATTAAATTAAGCAATGAAATAAATAATAATAAAAGCTAATACAATAAAAACTAATAAAATAAGAAATAAAGAATAAACAGAAATAACTAAAATGAAAAATTATACAATAAATAAATCCAAAATAAAATAAAATCAATACAACATATAAAAGAAAGAAAATAATAAAATAAATTAAAAATAAAGTTAATATTGAAATAAAACCAAAATACTAATAGAATAAAATAGATTAAATTCCAGGTGGGAAGTGGAAGCGGGCGCACATTGGGCTCCTTTTGTGGCCTTGGCCTGGCTCTGTCCAGGCCCTCCTCTGTCCCTGTCCCGGCTCTGTCCCTGTTCTGTCCCATTCCCTGTTCTGTCCCGGTTCTGTCCCATTCCCGGCTCTGTCCCATTCCCGGCTCTGTCCCATTCCCGGTTCTGTCCCATTCCCGGCTCTGTCCCATTCCCGGCTCTGTCCCGTTTCTGTCCCATTCCCGACTCTGTCCCGGTTCTGTCCCATTCCAGGCTCTGTCCCTGTCCCAGGTCTGTCCCGGCTCTGTCCCATTCCCTGTTCTGTCCTGGTTCTGTCCCATTCCCGGCTCTGTCCCGTTTCTGTCCCTGTTCTGTCCCGGCTCTGTCCCATTCCAGGCTCTGTCCCGTTTCTGTCCCTGTTCTGTCCCATTCCCGGCTCTGTCCCTGTTCTGTCCCATTCCCGGCTCTGTCCCGTTTCTGTCCCTGTTCTGTCCCATTCCCGGCTCTGTCCCTGTTCTGTCCCATTCCCTGTTCTGTCCTGGTTCTGTCCCATTCCCGGCTCTGTCCCGGCTCTGTTCCTGTTCTGTCCCATTCCCTGTTCTGTCCTGGTTCTGTCCCATTCCCGGCTCTGTCCCGGCTCTGTCCCTGTTCTGTCCCATTCCCGGCTCTGTCCCCGGCCGGGGTCGCGGTCGCGCGCGCTATTCCGGGGTTCGCGTCACGGTGACGCGCGCGGGGGGGCGGGGGCGGCACCGCCCTCTATGCAAACGAGGCCACGCCCCCGCCCCGGCGCGTGGCCGGGGCGCGTCCCTCCGCGTGACGTCACCGCTCGGAAACTTACCAAAAGGGCGCGCTGGCGCGCGGGGGGGGCGTGTCCGGGGCGGGCCGCGGGCGGCGCGGATTGGCGGGCGGCGCTGACGCGCGGTGACGCGCGGGGGCTCGCGGCGCACGTTGGTCGGCGGCGGCCGCGGCCACATAAACAAAGGCACATTGCGGGCGGGCACAGTCCGGCCGCCCGCGCCGCCGCCGCCGCCGCTCCGCCCGCCGCTGCCCGCTCTTGGATGCGCGCCCCGCGCTCCGCTCCCCGGTGAGTGCCCGGCCCGGCCCGCCTCCCGCGCCCCCCTCCCGCGCGAGGCGCCCCCGACCCGTGCCGTGCCGTGCCGTGCCGTGCCGTGCCGTGCCGTGCCGTGCCAGCTGCTGGCGGTCCCCGCTCGGGTTGGTCCCCGGACGGGACGGGTGGCGCTGCCCGAGGACGCGTGTGACCCGCGGAGCTGCCGCGCCGAGCCGAGCCGGGTCCGCCCGGGCTGGCTGTCACCCGCGCCCCGCTCCGGTGCCGGCACCGCCGCGCCGGGAGCCCCGCGCCTCGCCCGCTCTCCCCAGGGACGCGCGGCGGTTCCCGGAGGGCGTGGGGAAGGGAGCCTGGCAGCCGGTGACAGCCCGCCCGCGGGGAGCCGCCTGCCCGCTTACCGAGAGATAACCCAAACCGAGCCCGACCGGCTCCTCCAGGGGCGCGGGACGGCCCTGCCCGGCACCGCTCCGCTCCCGTGGGCTCCGCAGGCGGGGCTCCCCCGAGCCGGGCGGAGCGCGGCGGCTCCGTGTGTCTGTCCGCGCTCAGGCGGCTCCGTGTGTCTGTCCCTCCACCGGCGCGTCCGTGTGTCAGTTCCCCGCCGGGGCTGCCTGACCGGCGGGTCCGTGTGCCTGTTCTCCGCTCCGGCTCCGTGTGTCTGTCCCCGCACCAGCGGGTTTGTGTGTCAGTCCCCCGCCCCTGCTGCCCGATCGGCGGGTCCGTGTGTCGGTGTGTCCGTCCGTTCACCGGCGGGTCCGTGTGTCGGTCCGTTCACCGGCAGGTCCGTGTGTCGCTGTGTCCGTCCGTTCACCGGCGCGTTCGTGTGTTGCTCCGTGTGTCCGTCCGCTCACCGGCGGGTCTGTGTGTCGCTCCGTGTGTCCGTCCGTGTGTCGATCCTCTCACGGGCGGGTCCGTGTGTCGCTCCGTGTGTCGGTCCGCTCACCGGCGGGTCCGTGTGTCTCTCGCAGCCGTCGCGCCGGGCAGGCTGGAGCCGCCGCCGCGCTCTGAACCCGCGGACCCCTCGCTCCCCGCCGCGCTCCGACGCTGTCCGCCCTCGGCTGCCCCGAACCCGCCTCTCCCCCGGCTGAAGGTTGGTGCGCTCCGTCCCCGCGGCCCCGGCGGCAGCCCCGGCGGGGCAGGGCGCTCCCGGTGCTCCCGGTGCTCCCGGTGCTCCCGGCGCTCGGCCGCCGTGGCCGGCGCGGGGCGGCGCGGGCCGAGCCTACCTGCCGCTGTTTCGTTCGCAGCCATGCCCTGTGTTCAGGCTCAGTATGGGTCCTCGCCTCAAGGAGCCAGCCCGGCCTCCCAGAGCTACAGCTACCACTCCTCGGGAGAGTACAGCTCCGATTTCCTGACTCCGGAGTTCGTCAAGTTTAGCATGGACCTCACCAACACCGAAATCACCGCCACCACTTCTCTCCCCAGCTTCAGTACCTTTATGGACAACTACAACACGAGCTACGACGTGAAGCCCCCCTGCTTGTACCAAATGCCCCTGTCCGGACAGCAGTCCTCCATTAAGGTGGAAGACATTCAGATGCACGGCTACCAGCAGCACGGCCACCTGCCCCCCCAGTCCGAGGAGATGATGTCCCACTCGGGCTCCGTCTACTACAAGCCCTCGTCGCCCCCGACCCCCTCCACGCCCGGCTTCCAGGTGCAGCACGGCCCCGTGTGGGACGAGCCCGGCTCCCTGCACAACTTCCACCCCAACTACGTGGCCACCACGCACATGATCGAGCAGCGCAAAACGCCCGTGTCGCGCCTGTCGCTGTTCTCCTTCAAGCAGTCCCCGCCCGGCACGCCCGTGTCCAGCTGCCAGATGCGCTTCGAGGGGCCCCTGCACGTCCCCATGGGCGCCGAGCCGGCGGGGCCGCACCACGGCGTGGACGGGCAGCCCTTCGCCGTGCCCGGCGGCATCCGCAAGCAGCCCTCCATGGCCTTCCCCGGGCTGCAGCTGGGCCCCGCGCCGCAGCTGCTGGACAGCCAGGTGCCCTCGCCGCCCTCCCGGGGCTCGCCGTCCAACGAGGGGCTCTGCGCCGTGTGCGGCGACAACGCGGCCTGCCAGCACTACGGCGTGCGCACCTGCGAGGGCTGCAAGGGCTTCTTCAAGGTGAGCGGGGCCGTGCGGGGCCGTGCGGGGGGCGGCGGGGGAGCCCGCGGGGCCCGCAGATGGAAATGGGTTAGGACAGGGGAGTGCGTCTGAGCTAACCGTGTGGAACGGAATTCCCTGTGGTAAAATTAAGTGATCTCTTTATTTCACCATCCTGATTGAATAATCTTATCATTTTAAATAGAGGAGGTCTCCAAGGAATGTAAATAATATGAATGCCCACGGATTTGTATTTACCGAGCGTCTCTTTCCCTCCTCTTGGCATATAAAACACGGCTAGGAGCTGCGAGGTTAGCTTGGATGTTAACGCTGTCAATTTTCTCCTGTTAAATGCCCTGGGAAAAAAAAAAATAAAAGGAAGGGAGGGGGGAAGGAAAAGGAAATAAAAGGGAAACTAAATAAAGGGGGAAAGGAAATAAAAATAAATAGGGAAAGGAAATTAAGGGAAAATAAAATAAATCTTAAAAGGGAAAAAGGAAATAATAGAAAGGAAAAACTTAAAAGGGAGAAGAGAATAAAGAGGAAAAAGGGGAAGGGATATAAAGGTTAAAAAGAGGAGAAGTAAAGATAAAAAAAGGAAAAGAAAAATAAAGGGGGGAAAATGAAAGTGGGAACGGAAAACGAAGGGGAAAGGGAAAGAAACAAAGCGGCAAAACGGAAAGGAAAATAAAGGGGGGGAAGGAAAAAGAAAAGCAGGGGGGAAAGGCGGTAAAGGAAGCTGCGGGCAGGGGCGGGCAGGCGGCGGCGCTCCCCGGGCCGGCGCTGACGCCGCTGCCCGCCCGCTGCAGCGCACGGTGCAGAAGAACGCCAAGTACGTGTGTCTGGCCAACAAGAACTGCCCGGTGGACAAGCGCCGCCGCAACCGCTGCCAGTACTGCCGCTTCCAGAAGTGCCTGGCCGTCGGCATGGTCAAGGAGGGTGAGTGTCCGTGTGTCCGTGTGCCGGGCGCGCCCCGCGGCGCCGGCGCCGGGCTGACCCCCGTCTCTTGCAGTGGTGCGCACAGACAGCCTAAAAGGCCGGCGGGGCCGCTTGCCGTCCAAACCGAAGAGCCCCCAGGAGCCTTCTCCCCCCTCTCCCCCGGTGAGTCTGATCAGTGCGCTGGTGAGAGCCCATGTCGACTCCAACCCGGCTATGACCAGCCTGGACTATTCCCGGGTAAGCGGCACCGAGCTCGCGGAGGGACCCCGCCGCCGCCGCCCGGGGAGGGGGGTCCGGCCCCGCGGCCGCTCAGGGGGCACACGCGAGCCCGCCCGGGACCGGGGGCTCGGCTCGGCCCGGCCCGCCCGGGACCGGGGGCTCGGCTCGGCCCGGCCCTGCCCCGCCCGGGACCGGGACCGGGGGCTCGGCTCGGCCCTGCCCCGACCGGGACCGGGGCCGGGGGCTCGGCTCGGCCCTGCCCCGACCGGGACCGGGGCCGGGGGCTCGGCTCGGCCCGGCCCGACCGGGACCGGGGCCGGGGGCTCGGCTCGGCTCGGCCCCGCCCGGGACCGGGCCCCCCGCGCACGGAGAGCGGCGGCCTCGGAGCGCCGTTCCTAATCGAATTAATTGCCCCCGGAACATCTAATTTCCTCACCGGTCAGAGAGAGCTTTAATTGTTATCCCAGCCCGCTCCCCGGCCAGGGACGGGGTGAGCAATTTCACGGGTTATAGACTTTAGAGAACCTCATTAAGTGCTTTTTAAAATGAATTTCCAGTTCCAGGCTAACCCCGACTACCAGCTGAGCGGTGACGACACCCAGCACATCCAGCAGTTCTACGATCTCCTGACCGGCTCCATGGAGATCATCCGAGGCTGGGCGGAAAAAATCCCCGGCTTCACCGACCTGCCCAAGACGGACCAGGACCTGCTCTTCGAGTCCGCCTTCCTGGAGCTGTTCGTGCTGCGGCTGGCGTACAGGTGAGCGGGGGTCGGGGCGCGGGCAGGGAATCAGAGCCTTTCAAGGTCCACTGCTCTGCCTTTTATTAACTCCTCGGTAATTAGGTGCCTCTTAAATCCTTCATTTATCGCTCCTCAAGTAATTAGTTGTTTAGATTTTCTCCCCCATCATCTCCTTTCTTATTATTTCTTTCCTGCTCTCTCTTGTTGTTTTTTCTCTTTCATTCCCTCTTCTCTATTTTATCTTTCTCTCCCTCTCTTTCTTGCTCTCTTCCTTTTGCTAATTTTCTCTTTCTTTACTCTTATATTTTGTCTTTCTCTTATCTTTTGTCTTTTTCTTTCCTTTCCTCCGTTTTCTCTTCCTATCTAATCTTCCTCCCTCTCTCATCCATCTCTCCATCAGTTCATTCTGGGGTTGTCCCCTTCCTTGCAGGTCCAACCCCGTGGAGGGGAAGCTGATCTTCTGCAACGGGGTGGTCCTGCACCGGTTGCAGTGCATCCGCGGCTTTGGGGAGTGGATCGACTCCATCGTGGAATTTTCCTCCAACTTGCAGAACATGAACATCGACATCTCAGCCTTCTCCTGCATCGCTGCCCTGGCCATGGTGACAGGTCAGTGTCCCCCCTCCTGCCCCCCTGCCCGCCCCGCTCCGAGCCAGACCCGTAACGTCCGCACCCTTCTCTTTGCAGAGAGGCACGGGCTGAAGGAACCCAAGAGGGTGGAAGAGCTTCAGAACAAGATTGTAAATTGTCTCAAAGACCACGTGACTTTCAATAACGGGGGGCTGAATCGCCCCAACTATTTGTCCAAACTCTTGGGGAAGCTCCCCGAACTCCGCACGCTTTGCACACAGGGGCTGCAGCGCATTTTCTACCTGAAACTGGAAGATTTGGTGCCACCGCCAGCAATAATTGACAAACTTTTCCTGGACACTTTACCTTTTTAAGACTCTTCCCGCACGCTTCCGCTGACCCGAGGAGAAGCTCCACCTGCCTGAAGGGGAGCTGGTGTGGGCCCAGAGCAGCACCCCTGGGTGCCAGCTCCCACCCGGCCGGTGCTGCCAACTCCTGCAGGCAGAACGCGATGGGCATTTTGGCTCTGGGCCATCATGGATGCAGCTCATGGACTACACAAATACCATGGTATAAACTTTTTATTATCAGCTTCTAAATGAGTTTATGATTAAGGACTCCTGGTGCAAAGACAAGCCTGCCTGGCGGCGCCGGCTCACGCCGTGCCAAACCCAGCGCCGGGGCGCCCCGCCAGCCTCACCCTCCTAAAGACTAAAGTTTTCTGCAGCAAAAGAAAGCTGTAAAATACCCAGAGCCCAACCCTTGCGTGGGTGGCGTGGCATTAATGAAGGCGAAGGCTTGTAAATTTATCAGATGCAGTTTGGCTTTTTACAAAAAAAAAAAAAAAAAAAAAAGAAAAAATTCTTCTGTGCCTATTTATGATGAAAGGTGGAAAATAATTCTAAAAACAAAAATAATCAAAAATAAAAGCTAAATGTGTTTGGAAAAAAAAATTACAAAAAAAAAAAAAAGGGAGAATTAAAAAAAAAAAAGAAAGAAAACCCAATCTGTCCATACCAGGGAAGCATGATGATTCCAGGGTGACAATGTTATAGGCACTTGCTATTTCAGTAATGTCTATATTCTATAAATAGTATTTCAGACACTATGTAGTCTGGTAGCTTTTATAAAGACTGGTAGTTATCTAAGCTTCAAACATTTTCTCAATTGTAAAATAGGTGGGCACAAGTGTTACCCCCGGAATCCCCCCCAAAGGGACACATAGTGTTTGTAAACACCGCCCGACACCCCTTGTTTGTAAGTGTTGTATGTACTGTTGATGTTGATTAAAGAAGAAGTTTATATCTTGATTATTTTGTTGTCTAAAGCTAAACAGATCTTGCATGCAGCAGCTTTTGACTGTTTCCAGAGTGCTTATACTATACATAACTCCCTGGAAATTACTGAGCACTTTGAATTCTTGGTTTGTTTTGTTCCATTTGTTTTTTTATGTCTAAAAATTGTCGGTTAATATATTATTTTATGTTCGAGTAATATTTTTAATATTGCCATATTCTGTAGTATTTTTCTTTGTATACCCCGGTTTGGCACACGGGAAAGTCGCTGCCTTTTTTTAATATGGTGTACGACAGTTAGAAACGCGGATTATTATTATTATAATTATTATTATTATTATTATTTTTTCTCCCGAGAACTCTTTCTTTGAGAAAGACAATTTTAATGTTTACAACAATAAAACATGTAAACGAATCGAATTTCGTCTCCTTTCTGCCGAAGTGCGAAGCTGCTCCGCCAGCCCCCGCCGCACCCAGGGGACAAAAGCCTCTGCCCGTGCGGCGATCCCGGAGCGGCGATGGCCGGGGCCGCTCCCGCTCGGTGCCGCCGGCTCCGCGGGAGGAAGAGGAGGAAGAGCCGCGGCTCGGAGGTTGGTCCTTCCCCGCGTTTCAGCACGCTCGGTCCCGCCGCACCCAGACCCCGCATCAGGACCCGCATCCTGCGCCATCCCTCCCTCCCTCCCTGCCTCCCTCGTCCCGCGCCGGCGTTTGCTCAGGCGCATCCCTTCGTCGGGGGGCCAATTCCTCAGCAAAACACCTTTCATGGAGGAGTTTCACTGCCAAAGCCGCGGCGGCGGAGGGGCTCGGGGGGCAGGACGGGCAGCGGGGACCGGGGAGCGCTGTCCCAGAGCCCGGGGCTGCTGCCAGCCTTGGGTCGGGGCGGCTCTCGGAGCCCCGCGGGGGCCGGGACCGGGATGCGCTCACCGGGGTCCCGCTCGTGCAGAGGGAGGGGGAACCCGAACTCTGCTGGTTCGGCCGGTGCGGACGGAGCTTCAGCCTCGGGAGCCAATATAACGCCCGCGGGAGGGGGAGCGAGCCACGACCGTGATCGGTTTTGCTCCTCTGTGCCGCACGTCCCGCGGTGTCCAAAACACCACGGACACGGGTGAGGGGCAGCCTCTTCCCGCAGCTGGCGGGCAGCATCCCGGGGTATGCTGTATCCCAGCCCGGTGCTGTATCCCAGCCCGGTGCTGCATCCCCGGTACCGCCTTCCCGTCCCGGTGCTGTACTCTCGTCCCGGTGCCGCAAGCCCATCCCGGTGCTGTAACCCCATCCCGGTGCTGTACTCTCGTCCCGGTGCCGCAAGCCCATCCCGGTGCTGTAACCCCATCCCGGTGCTGTAACCCCATCCCGGTGCCGCATCCCCATCCCGGTGCCGGTGCCACACGCCCATCCCGGGGTGCCGGGGTCTGCGATCCGCGGCTCTGCAGCCCCCGGTGCGGGCGAGCCCCGGGTACCCGGTTTGCCGGGGAAGGGGCTTCGCGGCTCGGCCAGGCGAAAAATCCCGAGAATGAAGAGTTGTAAGGAGGAATCAAAGTCGGTGCCGTGGCGGGCCCGTGCTGTGCGGGGACAAGGAGCGGGGCTGGGGCAGATGCGGGCGCTGCCCAACTCATCCCGAGCGGGGTCTGGAACTCGGGATCACCACGGGCACGGGGCTGGAGTAGCTGTGGCTTTAACCTAAACAGTGCACGTGGAATACGGGTATGCCCTAAATATATAGAGAGAATACAGACATTCCTTCAATACGTGTAAATAAATATGAAAGCGTAAATGTCTATGCTCTACAAGGGGTTTAAAATGCAAAAAGAAAGACAAAAACCCGTGTATAGAAAGAATTTAACAACTCGATCCCCCTCTAAATATCCCCCCAGCTGCTCCCAATCCCTCCCAGAAATCAGCTGCTCCCACCGCTCTAATCAGCGCCCTTTGCAGTAACTTTTCTAACAGGTTTAACCCTCTGCACCTGGGCAGAGCAGAATTTATCCTTCCCGGGCGGCCATTTCACACCTGCCGCGCCTTTTCCCCCGCAGTTCCGTTCCCCCTGGCCGTGTCCCGCTGCGGGAGGAGCGGAGGAGCCGAGGCTGGAGCGAGCGGCCCGGCCGGACACGGGCACCGAGGTGGGCTCGGGCAGGGGCAGGGCTGCAGAGCGGGGCACAGCCTCTCTGGGGGCTGCAGAGCGGGGCACGGCCTCTCTGGGGGCTGCAGAGCGGGGCACGGCCTCTCTGGGGGCTGCAGAGCGGGGCATGGCCTCTCTGGGGGCTGCAGAGCGGGGCATGGCCTCTCTGGGGGCTGCAGAGCGGGGCATGGCCTCTCTGGGAGCTGCAGAGCGGGGCACAGCCTCTCTGGGAGCTGCAGAGCGGGGCACAGCCTCCGTGCTCCCTGCTTTCCTGCCTTCCGCAGGCTCCGGCGAGGCAGGAGAGCGAGGGGGGAATGCTGAGCACTGTGCAGAGACGTTGGGAAAAACGCTCAGAGTGGGAGCTCAAGGCAGAATGTGGAGCTGGAGGAATGATTTTTTAACTGGTGGTATCAATGGGAGGATTTATTAAATGGTTTCACTTCTCCGGGCTCGCAATATTCCAGATCAATAGCTATCTTAATTATTTTAGCCGCGCGCTGCTGCTGGAATTTGTTACTGCTCGTTCTGCTGGGCTCGTGTGAGGAGCAGCCAGACCCATCCCGGTTTGTTCCCTCGGAATTCCAGCTTTTGTGGCTCCTTACCAACCCGCCGGGCTGATCGGAACCCAGCGTTCTGTTCTGCTCCCGCTGTTTTCCGTGGAGTTACTCCTCGGGTGCACCGAGGTGTAAGGGTGGAGTGCGTTCGCTTTGTCTGGAGGCCGCCCTGCCGCGCACACGGGAGGCTCCCTGCTCCTCTCAGGGCTGGCACCTTCCTCCTCCCGCTGTGCGCGGCTGAGGGGGCTGCACCAAGGCACAATTCTCCCAAACATGCCGAAATCTCCAAACCTGACAAGGGAACCGGGGCTGGGCTCAGGCCAGGTGCGTGCCGCTCGCCCCGCCTGTTGTGTTCCGCAGTCCCGGCCGCGTTTTCCGGCGGCTCTGGACGATGCAGCGATGCCCTGGGTGTGTTGAGCTCCGAGTGCCACCGAAGGGGGCTGCCAGAAATGCCAGCTGGAGCCTCGGGCCGGGCCGTGTGCGCTGCTCCTGCTCCCGGTGGGAGCCGTGCCGCTCTGGGAGCGCAGCCGGCAGCGCTCGCTCCCTGCCTCCTCATCCTCACCTGAGTATCCCTGCCTCCTCATCCTCACCTGCGCGTCCCTGTCTCCTCATCCTCACCTGCGTGTCCCTGTCTCCTCATCCTCACCTGCGTGTCCCTGCCTCACCATCCTCACCTGCGTGTCCCTGCCTCCCCATCCTCACCTGAGTGCCGGCAGGACTCGCGGCTGGGGCGGCCCGAGCTGGGAAATTCGTGTTTTATGTGATTTTACCCTCCTGGCTTTTCTGTAGCGGGAGAAATCCCCGGACTGGCTGCGTGCAAAATGCACCTCGGATGCACCTGTAGCTGATTTTTTATGTATAAGTAAACCCCGTGCTGCATAATCTGCACTTGTGAAACGTTAGCCCTGAGTAACCTCTGCAGCTGGGGATGGTGCAGAGGGAGATGTTGGTATTCATGAGTGTTTTGACATATTTGACATTTCCTATATGGTGTGCTTTCTCTGCTTTCCTGATTTCCTCCTGTCTCTGCTCCCCTGGTTGAGCAGTGAAGAGTTTCCCACTCTGGTGCTGTGGCACAATGTAGAGAAACTGGAGCTTTGTGGGTTTGGTTTTTTAAATTTCTTATTTAAAAGTATATGCCTATCAAAACAGTGGCATACCTGCATTCTGATGGGATTGTTGCATTTTATCAGGGCCAAATGCAGCGATGTCCCCGCAGGGGTGGCCAGGAGGGCTGGTTCAGACAAAAAGGTGATTTGTGCTCTGCTCCCAGGGCAGCCTGTCTGGGCTGCAGGTCCTGGGGAATGCCTGCATGGCTGGAGCTCCTGCAGCTGGGACAGGGACAGGTTTGGAGGGGTGGGACTCGGGCAGGGCAGCGCTGCTGGAGCCAGGAGGAGGCTTGGGCTGGCTCCAGCTCCTGCTCTTTGCTGCACCTGGGGCAGGTGCCAGGCCGAGGGACTCGGGGAAATCTGCTCTTGGAGCAGTGTGGCAGCACCTTTCATTGAACGGGCCTCTTGTCTAGCCACATGATTTCTGACTTTTATTCAAGTCTTTATGATTCTCTGTCAGAAACCAAACCTCCTCTGTAATTTTGGGACCACCATTAGGATGAGAATTTCCCATGGCAAACCTCAGGTGTTTTGGTCACTTCAGCCTTTCCTCCTCAGCTCCTCGTTTACAGCTGAGCTGCTTTGCTGAGGTGGAGGAGTTTAATTCAGGTGAATGTTCCCGCTGAGGAGAAGCGGTGTTGGGCCAGGTTTTGTGTGTGGGCCCTCAGCTTTTCTGTGCAACCCCCTTGGGGCTGGAGCTGGGGCCCTGCCCAGTGTGGGGTCACTGGGGTGGCTCTGGCAGGCTCTGGTTGTTCTGTGTGTGCTGGGCTGATGCTCTGGCTGAGTTAATGGCTTTGATAGGATGGCTCTGCTCTACAGCACTGGCAAACCCGGCTTTTCATGCCTGTTGTGTGCCTTACTGAAGGCACAGGGACTTGCACGTGTTAATAAACACCAAACAACGTTACTGAGCTCATTTTTCTTGGCTAATTTGGTTTGCTACGAAGAAAACCCCAAAGTTTTAATTATGATTTCATTTTAACGTTCCGTACAAATGCCACGGTGAGCTGCAGCACCCCAGCCAGAATTGCTGTGCCACAGGGACAACACAAGGAGCAAGAACCCTTTTCTGTGCTCTGCCACCCTGCAGAGCAGAGACACCCTGAGCTCCCCCAGTGCCCAGAGCGGCTCCCTGAGCCCCACAGGGGCAGGGGGCACCTCCTCTGGCCAGGCTTTGCAGCCCTGCCCTCCCACAGGATTGCTCTGAGCCTGGCTCTGCCCAGAGTGGCTCCCTGAGCCCCCACAGGGGCAAGGGGCACCGCCTCTGGCCAGGCTTTGCAGCCCTGCCCTCCTGCAGGATTGCTCTGAGCCTGGCTCTGCCCTGCCTCCCCTCTGCTCCCTCCCTGCTGCCCCATCCCTGCCAGGGCCCAGGCCAGGCTGGGAGGGTGGAATGGGGAAGGTCCCTCCCAACCGCAGCCACTCCGGGGTTTTGTGGTTCCTTCATGCTCCAGGTGCTCTCTGTAGGAGCTGTGCCCTTGTCCCGTGGCTGGGTGATTCTTGCAGAGCCGTTTGGGATGCTCAGCTGTGGCAGTTTTCCCTTGCTGTGTCAGAGATGGCAAACACGGGGGTGGGAGCAGGAACCTGCGGGGTCCATGGGTCAGGGCTGGCTGCTCCTGCCTCAGGGTGTTTGGGGTTTGTCCCTGCACTTAGGGAAGGTTCAGGGCTTCTGTTTCCAGAGCACAGCCTTTCCCTAAAGCTGCCTTTAAATGACTCTCATTGTACATTTTTTCCTATTTTTCTGTAAAATTGGGTATTTCCCTGGATGTGTCCAAAGAGCAGGGATGTGGTTTTGGAGTGATGTGATTTCCAGTAACTGATCATGAATTTTGCAGCCATTGGCATGTGAGTATGTGGCATCAACAAACTGCTGAAACTCAGGGCTGGTCAGCTCAGCATCACAACATTTTATAGAAATATTTGTAAAATGTAAATTATGGAGAGTCCCAAAGAACAGCACCCCAAATTCATATATTCATGATATTTATGCCATGAATAATCTCCTGTGTAGCAGAGAGCACAAAGAAGGACAATAAAACACACTTGGGCCCATTACAAATTAATTTCAAGTCACACGCTGATGTCTTTTCTCCTGAAAACCTCTGTAAAAAGGATTCTTTGTGCTAATTCCTGAAGATGAACCTTATAGAGCTAAAAGAATTGTTACATTTTTATTTCCTTGCATTTCCTGACACAAACAAATACAGTTCATGTGTTCACAATGCTTTCCTCATCTGTAAGTGGGCAGCAGGGCCACAATGAGAAATGCACGTTCCATAAAATACAGCTGGGTTAGAGTTGTATCTTTAATAGATTTGCAAACAAAATATGATTTAATGACAAAGTTACCAGGAGGAAGTCCCTGCTATTAGTGAGGTGATGCTAGAATGAATTCCAAAGCCCTGCTCTCTGCCTTTGGAGACGTTTCAGGGCAGAAAGCTGCAGGTTCAGGGAACCAGGGGCTGCAGAGAAACCTTTGGCACCGTAGTCCCAGGAGTGCCTGTGCCATGGAGAGCTGGAGCAGTTTCATTTTCTGCAGGGATCAGAGGCTGTACAGGCCCTGGGAGCACTCCCAGGTGTCTGAGCTGGGCTCTGTGCTTCCAGCAGGGAATCCTGGCTTTATGCATCCGGCCCCAGCTCCTTCCCAAGCTTATTAATGATATTTAATGGGGATTAACACTGTGGAGATCTTCCTTTAGGGAAAGGGAGAAGTAAAGCAGGAGCTGCCTGTTTTGGTGCAGGAGATGCCACGGCATGGCACCCTGAGCTCCAGGCTGAATTATAGCCCAGAGCTGGGAATGCAGGTGGGAGCAGGCTGGAAATCCCAGGGCAGGGTCCCACCAAATCCTCTCTGAAAAAGGAACTGAAAAGGGGGCACTTTTCTGACCCTGAGAGACCTCTGCAACCCCGCTGACAATGGGGAGCGGGGATGTGCTGGGGTGAGGCAGTGACTGCAGGACCAGGGCTGGGCAGCTCTGCTGAGCCTGGGCTGGGACAGGGGCAGTGTTCACTCTCCTGGTGAGCCCCCCTGGCCCTGCAGGATCAGCCTGGGCAGCTCTGCTGTGCCTGGGCTGGGACAGGGGCAGTGTTCACTCTCCTGGTGAGCCCCCCTGTCTCTCCTGGCCCTGCAGGACCAGGGCTGGGCAGCTCTGCTGTGCCTGGGCTGGACAGGGGCAGTGTTCACTCTCCTGGTGAGCCCCCCTGTCTGTCCTGGCCCTGCAGGATCCTTTCCTGCCTGCCTGCCCAAGCCAGGGGCTCTGGAGTGCAGCGAGGGTGACCCTGCCCTGCTGAGCTTGAGGGGACTTTGCCAAGTGCTTTTCCATGGGTTCTGCTCGGCCAACAGCTCTGTGTGCATGTTCCTCAGGATCTGATTGTCATGAGAAATGCCATTCAGGTGTGGCCACCTCTAGCTCATGGAGAGCACTTGCTGCCAAGTCCTGACCCCCTTGCAGAGCTGGTTTTTAAACTGAAGTGTTAATGTGGCTCTGAGCGTGCCGGAGCAGAAATGTAGGATTCTACTCTCTGAAAACACCCATTTTACTTGCTTGAGAAGACCTGTTCTCAAACCCCGCTCAAGCTGCAAACAGAAGTGATCCTGAGAGTCCTCCCAACCCCTCCTGGATGTCCCTCTGCTCCATAAATAACAACCAGCCCTCCCTGCCACCCCCTTTGGCATGGCTGGGAGCACCAAACAGCTGGGCTGCAAGGGTGTGCAAGGTGCAGGGCACGGCTGGGAGAGCCTGCTGCAGCCCTGAGTGCTGCATGGTGCAGGGCAGAGCCTGCTGCAGCCCTGAGTGCTGCATGGTGCAAGGCATGGTGGGCAGAGCCTGCTGCAGCCCTGAGTGCTGCATGGTGCATGGCAGAGCCTGCTGCAGCCCTGAGTGCTGCATGGTGGCTGGCAGGTCCTGCTGCAGCCCTGAGTACTGCATGGCTGGCAGGTCCTGCTGCAGCCCTGAGTGCTGCATGGTGGCTGGCAGGTCCTGCTGCAGCTCTGAGTGCTGCATGGTGCAGGGCACAGCATGGCTGGCAGGTCCTGCTGCAGCCCTGAGTGCTGCATGGTGGCTGGCAGGTCCTGCTGCAGCCCTGAGTGCTGCATGGTGGCTGGCAGAGCCTGCTGCAGCCCTGAGTGCTGCATGGTGCATGGCAGGTCCTGCTGCAGCCCTGAGTGCTGCATGGTGGCTGGCAGGTCCTGCTGCAGCCCTGAGTGCTGCATGGTGGCTGGCAGAGCCTGCTGCAGCCCTGAGTGCTGCATGGTGCAGGGCAGGTCCTGCTGCAGCCCTGAGTGCTGCATGGTGCAGGGCAGAGCCTGCTGCAGCCCTGAGTGCTGCATGGTGGCTGGCAGAGCCTGCTGCAGCACATGCACTGGGCTGGGCTCAGCCTGCAGCTCCTCAGCAGCAGTGGGATGTGCAGGTAAGGGATGAGTCCCTGTCTTTCTGTGCAGGTAGGGGGAGAGGGGATGAGCCTGCAGAACTGTCTCTGATGAGTGTGTTTTGCATAAACAGTCCTGGTAGGAGTAGTGGGGAAAAGGAGCAGTTGGGCATGTGAGAAGTGTTTCTTAATTAAGCGGGAGGAGTGTCCTGGAGCACTGAAAGCTGGTTTTTGTCAGGAAGGTGTTGGGAATGGCTCACTCCAGTGCTGGGTGCTCTGCTGGTCCCAAATTATGCCAGGTGCTCCAAGCCCTGCTCCCAGCACAGGGCCAGTGCCATCCTGCTGGGGTGGGACCCCATGGGCTGTCCCTGCCTCACCTGTGGGGCTCAGTCCGTGCTGGGCACCGAGGCCTGGGCTCAGGGTGAGGAGCCCCAGGGAGCAGGGCTGGAGCTCCCCCAGCCCCTGATGGGCATCCTGCCCCTTCGGGCAGTGCTCACGGCCCCCAGGTCTGTGGCAGGCAGTGCTGTGGGAGGATGATGCTGGGGAGGAAGGAAACTCCTGCCCAGGACAGAGCCCAGGACAGGCTGGGAGCCCCTCAGGGAGCTGGGGTGGCTCTGGCTGGCTCCTGCACTGCTCCCCTTGCTGTGTGCCCCCTGTGCCATCCCCTCTGCCCGGGGCTGTCTGCAGAGCTGCTGACCTTTGCAGCAGTGAGCTGCAGCCAGAGCTGCTGCAGGGTGCATGGCTGAGCTCCCTGTCCCTGCAGGATGCATGGCTGAGCTCCCTGTCCCTGCAGGATGCATGGCTGAGCCCCTGTCCCTGCAGGATGCATGGCTGAGCCCCCTGTCCCTGCAGGATGCATGGCTGAGGCCCCTGCAGGATGCATGGCTGAGCTCCCTGCAGGATGGATGCCTCAGCCCCCTGTCCCTGCAGGATGCATGGCTGAGCCCCTGTCCCTGCAGGATGCATGGCTGAGCCCCCTGTCCCTGCAGGATGCATGGCTGAGCCCCCTGTCCCTGCAGGATGCATGGCTGAGCCCCCTGTCCCTGCAGGATGCATGGCTGAGCCCCTGTCCCTGCAGGATGCATGGCTGAGCCCCTGTCCCTGCAGGATGCATGGCTGAGCCCCTGTCCCTGCAGGATGGATGGCTGAGCCCCCTGCAGGATGCATGGCTGAGCCCCCTGTCCCTGCAGGATGCATGGCTGAGCCCCCTGTCCCTGCAGGATGGATGCCTCTGCTCCCTGCCTCCCCAGCCCCTGGGCTGTTCTCTGCTTCCCCAGGTGAGGCTCAGTGGCAGATGTGACTTTGCTTGGCAGAAATGGCTCCAGGGTGAAGGCTGGGCTGGGCAGAGGCAGCAGATAAGGAAAATATCCCAAATAATCCCAGTCCCATCCCTCCTGCAGGGACAGACCAGCACCTGCTGTGCTGCCCAAAGTCTTTTCTCTGGAGAGGTAGGGAGGGGAAAAAAGCCTTTTCTGTGACTTACTGAGCTTTCCTGATTTTAACCAAGCAACTTAACTCTTGGATAAAGGGAATGCTCTCCCTCCAATTGTCTGAGTTTTAATTTTAGTTTTCCCTGCCATGGCAGGAGTTAGTCTCACATGTCAGAGGCTGTTTCCACAATTATGGTTTGCCTAATGGTCCTTTTGTTATAATTCATAGGCTAATAGAAGTCAGAGATGGAAAAGACCTGTTAGATTATGGAGTCAATGCCCTGCAAATGCAGGATATAATCTCCAGGATAGAGGATGTAGCGGGTATTATTAAACAGATTTTACACTTGATCTTAGCTAAATTATGGTTAGGAGTCATTGGATTCCTGAATGGTGAAATAACAATGGCTTAATTTCGGGTGTTGGGAGAGCACATCTGTATTTAAGTTTACCAGGTGGCATTTCTCTGCCTTGCCCCTAGATGTGCCTGATTTCCAAAGGGAAAAATAGAGATTCCCACCAGACAGTGGTGTGGGGAAAAATAAAATCCACCAAATATCTCCAAAAAAGCCCTTAAATTTTCCTGAGTTAGAGCAGTGCAAAATACCAACTTTTTAGGGGAAATGAAGCTGCAGAGGGAGAAAATCCTCATCAACGTTAAGTGTTGGCAGCAAATGTTTATGAAACCCAGCTGCTTTGGCTTTGGGGCTGAGCTGAGCTCTGAATGCCTCTGGATTTGGGCACAAGTGAACTCAAAATGTTAAAGGAGACTAAATAAAAAAAACCAACAAAACCCCCCCCAAAAAAAAAAAAAAAAAACAAAACCAAAAAAACCCAAAAAACAAAAAAAAAAAAAAACCCAAACAAAATTCCAAAAAATGCAGCTGCTCTGGGAATCCCAGCCCAGCCAGGAATTCCCAGTTCCCAATGTCCCATCCATGCCTGCCCTCTGGCACTGGGAGCCATTCCCTGGCTCCTGTCCCTCCATCCCTTGTCCCCAGTCCCTCTCCAGCTCTCCTGGAGCCCCTTCAGGCCCTGCCAGGGGCTCTGAGCTCTGCCTGGATCCTTCCCTTCTCCAGGGGAGCATTCCCAGCTCTCCCAGCCCTGCAGCAGCTCCAGAGCCTCCTCTGGCCTCTCTCCAACAGGTGAATTTCCTGTTTTTAGTTTAATTTCCACGTGGCTTTTTGGCAGATGAGCAGGATTGCCGTGCAGGTGGCCCTGCCCTGGCTGCAGCTCCTGCTGTGTCCCTCAGCCCTTCCCTCCCTTCCCTGAGGTGTTTGGATGAGGCTGGAGGTGTCACCCACCCTGGAGCCCGGATCTGTCACCTCTGGTGCATTCAATGTGTGTCCATCTGTCATTGGTGCCATGATCTGGTGTGAAACTGCCATGATCTGGTGTAAAACCCAGTGTGTGAGGCTGGGCTTTCATTCCCATCAGAGCCCTGAGCAGCGCTGGGGCTGTTCCAGGCAGCATCTCCCAGCTTTGGGATGGCAGGGGATTCACCCCACAGTTTGGGAGATGTTTGGGAAAAGGAGAGCTGGAGCAGGAAGGGCTCCTTGCGTTAAAAGGCTGCAGTTCATGGGGGGGAAAGGCTTTGTCCACCTGCTGAGCTGTAATTGCAAGGTAGGCAAGGTTTCCCCCAGGACAAAATGCAATTCCTCAGCTCTGGAAAACTTCCTCTGCTCCTGCAAGCTCCTCACTGGCAGGAGGAGAAAAACCCAATGGAGGCTCCTGCCCTGGGCTCCCCTTGGAAGGGGTGCCCAGATTTTTGGGGGTGCGTGTCACAGACATCTTTTATGGAAAATCCTTTCCTTAGGGATTTCTCCTCCTGAGAAGCTGAGAGGCCTCAGGAACAAAATGTACCCAATGGTTATCTGCTGCTGTGGGATGCAACAGGTGCAGCTGGGATTGGGCTCATGTGGTTGTTTCTAATTCATGGCCAATCACAGCCCAGCTGGCTCAGACTCTGAGCCACAAACCTTTGTTATCATTCTTTCCTTTTTCTTAGCCAGCCTTCTGATGGAATCCTTTCTTCTGTTCTTTTAGTATAGTTTTAATAAATATATATCATAAAATAATGAATCAGCCTTGTGAAACATGGAGTCAGATCCTCGTCTCTCCCCTCATCCTGGGACCCCTGGGAACACGGTCACAGGTGCCCAGTTTTTGGGGGTGCCAAGTTTTGGGGCTGCCCAGTTTTTGGGGGTGCTCAGTTTTGGGGCTGCCCAGTTTTGGGGGGTGCTCAGGTTTGGGGGTGCTCAGTTTTGGGCTGCCCAGTCTGATTACATGAAGTCGACCCCCAGCATCAATCTGACCTGGAGTTATTTTGGGTGCTGCTCTCATCTGCTCCTGCTATAATTAATTCCTTGTGTAATTGCTCTGTGAGGGAGTCTGGCCGCTCTGCTGGCGAAAACAGTCGTCATCAAATATGTGGGAAAAATTGGAACACAAACACGAGCCTTGCAAAGGCCGGGCAGTGAGCGCTGAGATTTTTCAGACGGAACTGGAGAAGCAGGAATTATTGCAGTAATAGTTTTTTTGTGCCTTCCAACCTTGTGCATCCTGAAATAGCGGCCTGGAACGCACTATTTACAGCATTTTTCTTCCTGGGAGCGTGGCTGCAGGAGCCCTGCTGAGCCCAGTGGCATTGTCTGGGAGTTATGCTGAGTACAAAGCCCATTGGATGCACTAAAATGCAACTTTTAGAGCAACACGTTGAAGCCTTTTCTCTCAGAAGGGAGCAGAGCTGTCGGTGCCCATGGCCAGGAGGTGCCTGGGCTCCAGGAGGGGCTGCTCCTGCCCTGGGGGAGCTGTCCCTGCTCAGGGCAGGGCTTGGGAACACAGGAGCTTTATGGTCCCTCCCAGCCCAGACCCCTCTGTGACACACAGAGCCTGGAGGCATTCTGAACTTTCGTGCTTGTGCTCCATGAAAATGTAAACTTTTCCTCCTGAGTGGATCAGAGCAAAACCAGAGGGGGTTTTTAGGGTGCCCCCACGATTTAGGCTGGATCAGTGCAAAACCTGAAGGGGTTTTAAGATGTCCCCACGATTTAGGCTGGATCAATGCAAAACCTGAAGGGGTTTTTAAGATGTCCCCGCGATTTAGGCTGGACAAATGCAAAAACAAAAGGGGTTTTAAGATGTCCCCATGATTTAGTCTGGATCAGAGCAACCAGAAGGGGTTTTAAGATGTCCCCACAATTTAGGCTGGATCAATGCAAAATCAGAAGGGGTTTTAGGATGCCCCCACGATTTAGGCTGGATCAGTGCAAAACCAGAAGGGGTTTTAAGATGTCCCCACAATTTAGGCCGGATCAGTGCAAAACTAGAAGAGGTTTTAAGATGTCCCCACAATTTAGGCTGGATGAATGCAAAACCAGAAGGGGTTTTAGGATGCCCCCACGATTTAGGCTGGATCAGTGCAAAACTAGAAGGGTTTTTAAGATGTCCCCACGATTTAGGCTGGATCAGAGCAAAATCAGAAGGGGTTTTAAGATGTCCCCACGATTTAGGCTTTCCCGTAGCTGCTGTGGGGTGTTTGGATTTCACACAGAGGGTTTGTTTGCAGTGCATTATTCCCCTGAAGGCAATGTGTGCTGCTGCCCGTTCCTGGTGTCCATCCCTGGCTCTGCAGGCACCGGGCAGAGGGAGCCCCGCCTGCCAGGAGCAGCGATTCTCCTGCTCCGTGCCGGCACACAGAGGGTGCAGCGCATCCCAGCACAGCCCCTGTGGCTGCCGGAGCCCCGAGCCCGCACGGTGCCCTTTACCTGTCACAGCACATCGGCTCTGAGCCGCTCCTGCAGCTCCACAGCACGTGGGAGAGCAGCCCCGGGGCACAGGAGCCGGGAAATGGGATGGGAATGGGATAGAAATGGGATGGGAATGGGATGTGTGTGTCCTGGGGACACGGACAGGAGGGCTGGGCACATAGAATGGGTCCCCTCCTCTGTGCTGGTGCTCACAGGGGTCCCAGGATGAGGGCAGAGACGAGGATCTGACTCCATGTTTCACAAGGCTGATTGATTATTTTATGATATATATTATATTAAAACTATACTAAAAGGATAGAAGAAAGGATTCCATCAGAAGGCTGGCTAAGAATAGAATAGGAAAGAATGATAACGAAGGCTTGTGGCTCAGCTCTCTGTCCAAGCCAGCTGGGCTGTGATTGGCCATTAATTAGAAACAACCCCATGAGCCCAATCCCAGCTGCACCTGTTGCATCCCACAGCAGCAGATAACCATTGGGTACATTTTGGGTACATTTTGTTCCTGAGGCCTCTCAGCTTCTCAGGAGGAAAAATCCCAAGGAAAGGATTTTCCATAAAAGATGTCTGTGACATCTCCTCTGCTGCCTCCCTCCTGGCACAGCCAAACCCACGCCCTAAATGCAATTAGGGACCTTGTTAATGGTCATTTCCCTGTTTGGTCCTCGAGAGTGGCACCCCCAGGGATGTGAGTGGGGATAAAGGACACGGGTGGTGGCGTCTGTGGGGTCTCAGACACCTCCAGAAGGACAGAGCCTCATCCTGGAGCTGATTTTGGAGGGAAAAAAACATATTAGGAAGTACTAAGAGCCCAAATTAACATTCTAGCTTGCAGTTTAATTGCATTTGTTAATAGCAATAGGGGCTTTTTTTTTAAACTTTTTTTAAAATGTAAACTTGAGGCCAAAAATCTGAGGAAAAAACTTCTAAAAAAATCAGCGTTTTCCTCACACACGTACCAGTATTGGGAGTGAAAGGCAGGATGAGTGCTCAGCGTGGGATATTTCCAAGTTCTCTGCTCCTTGCACATGGAGAGCAGTCAGGGCTGACCAAAAAAGTCCCCAGCACACTCTAGCTGCAGGTGCAGCACAGCTCTCCAGCCCTGTGCCTGTATGCTGTACTCGTGATGAAAACCCTCCTGTTTTCGGTGCCATAAGTGAGATCCTCGTCCTTTTCCACTGTTCACAGACAATTTCACAGCAGCAGTCGCTGCTCCCTGCAGAAGGCAGGGAAATCTGACTAATGAGAGATTCCAGTTCCAGGTTTGCACAGGGCAGCTGCTGGAAACATCCATGAGTCAAAGCCAGCCCGATGCAAATCACAGAGAACGCTCCTGAGGAGCTGAATTTGGGGTGCAGGGGCAGGAAGGGCTCTGCACAGACAGGGCTGGGGCTCAGGGCTTTGGAGGGAGATTCCTGTGCAACATTTCCATGGCACAGCCAGGGGAGCAGGGAGCTCAAACATTCCTGCACTGGCAAAGGCCTGGCCTGGCCACCTCCTTTAGCTCAGTAGAGAAGGACGGGGATTTGGAAAAGAGGCATTTATTGCTTTGGAGGGGATTCCTGGTGTTTGCTTGCTGGATTTTATGGGCACGGCCCCTTCCCACTGTCCCAGGCTGCTCCAAGCCCCGTCCAGCCTGGCCCTGGGCACCGCCAGGGATGCAGGGCAGCCACAGCTGGGACTCTGTCCGTGTGTCTGTCCTGTGGGGCCGTTCTGTCCGTGTGTCTGTCCTGTGGGGTCACTGTCCGTGTGTCTGTCCTGCAGGG
The DNA here is from genome assembly GCF_051311805.1 of Agelaius phoeniceus. Classification (NCBI taxonomy): domain Eukaryota; kingdom Metazoa; phylum Chordata; class Aves; order Passeriformes; family Icteridae; genus Agelaius; species Agelaius phoeniceus. The sequence continues at coordinate 50,350,435 of NC_135271.1, read as the reverse complement.
CTGTTCTGTCTGTGTGTCTGTCCTGCAGGGTCACTCTGTCCATGTGTCTGTCCTGCAGGGCTGTTCTGTCTGTGTGTCTGTCCTGCAGGGTCACTCTGTCCGTGTGTCTGTCCTGCGGGGCTGCCCTGTCCGTGTGTCTGTCCTGTGGGGTCACTCTGTCCGTGTGTCTGTCCTGCGGGGCTGCCCTGTCTGTGTGTCTGTCCTGCGGGGTCACTCTGTCCATGTGTCTGTCCTGTGGGGCTGTTCTGTCCGTGTGTCTGTCCTGCAGGATTGCTCTGTTTGTGTGTCTGTCCTGCAGGGCTGCCCTGTCCGTGTGTCTGTCCTGTGGGGTCACTCTGTCCGTGTGTCTGTCCTGCAGGGTCACTCTGTCCGTGTGTCTGTCCTGTGGGGCTGCCCTGTCCGTGTGTCTGTCCTGCAGGGTCCCTCTGTCCGTGTGTCTGTCCTGCAGGGTCCCTCTGTCCGTGGGTCTGTCCTGCAGGGTTTGGAGCCCAGCTGAGCAGGCATGGAGCTCCCATTCCCAAAAGGCCCCTGCTCACTGTCCAGCAGAATGTGATGATTTACTTATTTATTTTTATGGACCAGGGACAGGAGCGCTCCAGCTCCTTGACCTCTTGGAATGGATTCTTTGCAGTGACCAGAGGAACTAAATACAAAGCCAGATGTGGATTAACGAGGCAGATCTGAGGCTCAGTTTTACACCAGCTGTTCACTCCAGCCCAGCCCATGGCAGAGCCACTCACCCCTTGGTCCCTCAGTGACTCCTGGCACCCTCAGTGCAGCCCCTGCCTGTCTGGGGCTTTTGGAGGAGCCTGGAAGGATCTGGCAGGATCTGGCAGGATGTGGCAGGATGTGGCTGTGCCCCAGGGCAGCTGCCCCTGTGCCTGTGCCCAGCTGGCGATGCTCAGCCTGGCTGGAGCACAGAGCTGCTCTCCTGGGTTTGGGGTGGCTACAGGCGCCCTGCAGCCCCCCAGGAGCAGTTCCAGCTCTGAGCACCTCGCTCCCCCTGCCAGAACACATTTCAGGCTGGTGCTCCATAAAAGATCATTTCTTTGCAGGCAGGATGAACGCATGGGATGAGAGCGGTCCATATGTATAACCCAGGCACGGTTATTCCTACCATTACAAGGAAGGGAGTGATAATTACCATGGCAATTTGCTTCTTTATGGATGAGATTTCTTCAAATAGATGCAGGAATATCTCCTCTCTGTCTCTGTGTCCTTATGTTTAGCTGTTCTCCGAGATAAAGGTTCCACGGCAAACATTTTAAGGAAATTGGAGGTGCTTACTGGAAAGCCTCCTCTTTAAAAATGTTATAACATTTTTCACTAGTCATAGAAGCAGCCAAAGAAAAAATTGTCCTTAAGAGCCCCCAAATCCTATTGCATGGCCAAGGCGCCTTTGGGAGGGAACCAAACGAGGGGAAAGTCTCCAAATGCATCACTGTCCCCTGGGCTGGCTGGAGTGACATGGGGCTGTCCCGAGGGGCATTCCCTGTTCCCTGCTGAGCTTCCAGGGTCATTCCCTGGGGCTGTTCCTCTCCTGGGCTCGGCTTGAACCTTCTCCTGGCCCCCTTGCCCCTGGCAGGGGCTGCCTTGGGCCCAGGTGGGTCCCTCAGTGTGATGGTGCTCACAGGGGTCCCAGGGTGAGGACAGAGACCAGGATCTGACTCCATGGTTCACAAGGCTGATTGATTATTTTATGATATATATTATATTAAAACTATACTAAAAGGATGGAAGAAAGGATTCCATCAGAAGGCTGGCTAAGAATAGAAAAAGAATGATCACAAATCTTGTGACTGACCAGAGAGTCCGAGCCAGCTGGGCTGTGATTGGCCATGAATTAGAAACAACCCCATGAGCCCAATCCAGATGCACCTGTTGCATCCCACAGCACAGATAACCATTGGGTACATTTTGTTCCTGTTGCATCCCACAGCACAGATAACCATTGGGTACATTTTGTTCCTGTTGCATCCCACAGCAGCAGATAACCATTGGGTACATTTTGTTCCTGAGGCCTCTCAGCTTCTCAGGAGGAGAAATCCCAAGGAAAAGATTTTCCATAAAAGATGCCTGCGACACCTCAGTGCCAGGGGCTCTTCAGTGGCTCCTCTGGATTTGCCTCCTGACCCAGCCACCGTCCCTCCTGGCCCCAAAGAACATCAATGCCAAGAGGAAAAGTCAGTTGTGCCCACACAGAGGTCAATGGGATGTGGAAGTGCTTATTTACCAGAAGAATTGATTCATCAAGTGAATTATTCAGTAAAGATGGCGAAATTAATTGAATCACATGTTTTAGCAAATGGGATCTGACTGGTTTTATTGTGTGTGTTCAGGGACCAGCAGTGGCTCTGCCTTCTGATCCAGGTTCCTCTGCTCAGTTGCTTGGTGAGAGAAATTTGGATTTTTAGAATTTTACTCCTTGCTCTTAACTTCATAGAAATCAGCATTACGTTCTTCAGTTAACAGCAATCCTGGAATTGAGATATTTTAGCTACAGGTAAATTTGACTTAAGGTGTGATTAAACCATCTGGGGGGAGGCTCATTTGGATGTTTTTATATTGAGGGATTTAATCAAATCAGTTCAATGTTGTGCCATTTCTTTAGGGAAAAATGGGAAAATGCTTCTTGAAATGCATTTGTGAGGCAAGCCTGAGTCCTTTGCTTTTGTTCCTCTGGGTGAGGAAGGAGTCCTCTCCTCAAGCTGATCAATACAGTTTTTGTGCTCTAACCTGGATTTATTCAGCCTCCCCTGGAGCATTCAGTCAGTGCTGCTGTGGCTGCCTTTGGGTGTCCCACCCTGAGCAATGCATTCCAGTCTGAACCATTCCATGGCTGCAGCATTCCTGATTGGTAGGAGTTGCTTTCTCTAGGCCTGTTTTATATTTAAAAAGTGATTTTTTCCTCTTTGTTGTTTGAATCCAGTTCTGATTTCCTTAAAGATTTTCAGTGGATTGTAGCACCAGAAAGACAAATCTGTTAGGTCAACTTTGATTACATTGGGGAGCCATATTCCATTACATAATTCACTGGGGCCTGCACTACTCTTAAAGGAAAATATAAAGCTCCCTCAAATGTCAGGGTTTGATAGATTCAGAATGCAGCCCCTCCAAACTCCATTAGGGCTCCTAATCTCTGAATCTCCTCGTGTTCCTCCTCAGAGGCACTTTCCCAGCAAACACTGGGTAATTTCACCCTGCCTCCATGGGAGGGATGCTCCAGGGAGGGAAACTCACAGGGAATCTTGGGCTGGCTCCTTTATTTTCTCCCATTTACAGATAAACAAGTGTTTTATATCGAATGTATAAAAGTGGTGAGTGCAGAGGGATGCAGGCCAGGGGCAGGTGTGGCTGAAAGGGCGTCAGCACAAAGGAGTTTTCCAGCATTGAGGTGCCTGGCAAATGGACCAGATGGAACTGTAGGAACACTGGGAAGGTTTAAAGTTGTAAAGCAGTCCTGTGGGGACATTGGTGCTCTGGATAGCAAAGTAAGGGGAAAGCGTGCACTAAAGGAGCAGCTGAAGCTGGGAGGAGGGAAATCCTGTAAACTGAATTTGTAGTTTGCACAAAGTGTAACTTTTCCCCAAAAAAGGCAGCAGTGCTGTGAACTGCACACTGAGCTGAGAGCTCACCGTGGCACCTGAGGGGTTTGTGTCTGGCACAGGAGCTGCTGTGCTGCTGTTGCTGTGACCAGCCCTGGGAATTGTCCTGGCAGTGCCCAAGGCCAGGCTGGATGGGCTTGGAGCAGCCTGGGACACTGGGAGGTGTCCCTGCCATGGATAGGGTGAATAAATGGCATTTAAGGTCCTTGCCAGTCTGGGACTCTGAGTGTGTGGGGTCAGAAGTGTGGCCTCCCAAACCCAGAGTGAGGCAGTTAATAAATAATAAATAATTATTAATAATTAATAATAAATATAATAAATAATTAGAATAATTAGAATAGTAAATAATTAGAATATAATAAATAATTAGAAGAAACTGTGTCGCCAGTACCAGAAGGGATCTTGAGGTGAAGCTGAGCAAGTTTCAGCAGAACAGGGGAGATGATTGCCTGATGGCTTTGCTGCAGCCCTGATTTAGGAGCAGGCTGATGACGGGTGAGGTGAGCCTGGCCTGCAGTGTGGGTGTGCTCTGTTTGTTCCACAGAGCATTGGAACCGGCTGCTTTCACAGCTGTGTTCGATAGAGAGGGAAAGTTTTGTGTAGTTTGTCGTGGCTGTGCTTTGTTTTCCTGCCCTCAGGAGCAGAATCCCAGCGTGTTTGGGGTGGGAGGGGGCTCAGAGCCCCTCCATGGCATCCCTGTGCATGGCAGGGACCCCTTCCCCTGCAGCCGTGCCCAGAGCCCAGAGATGCTGCAGCCCTGCTGCCTGCCCTTTGGGAACAGGAGCGCTTTGTCACAGCTAAATCTGCTCTGTGTGTGAGCTGCCAGCTCCTGTGCTGTATAATTACCAGTTCAGAATGGAGCTGAGAGTCACAGAACAGCTTGAGCCCCTGTTCTGGTGCTCGCAGCTCGTGCTCAGCTCCAGGGCCAGGCGCGCTCCTGACAATTCCTGCTCTGCTCCCGCTCAGACCTGGCCCTGCTGGGCCTGCCTGGGGCTCCCTGGCATCCCCAGGCACTGAGGCTCTCCCTGTCCCCACGCCCAGCAAAGGCTGTGCCCTGCCAGGGCTGTCTGGATGCCAGAGAAGGGGCTGTGGAATCGCTGCCCCTGGCATTGCGAGCAAATAGCCCAATTTTGGGGGTCTTTCCTGTGCAAGCTGACTTTCAGTTGCAGGAAAAAGACAATTTTTCTCTTTAAAGGAGCTTGAGGCGGGCTCTAGTGCTGGGTAATGATGAAGGAAAGGTTTGGTTTGGCTGCCCTGGTTTCAAGCCCTGTCTAAATGTCACAGCAGCAGAATCCCAGGCTGGCCTGGGTTGAAGGGACCTTAAAACTCCTTCAGTTCCAGCCCCCTGCCATGGGCAAGGGCACTTTCCAGCAGGCCAGGAGCCTGGTGCTGCATGAGGAATATCTGCTGTTTGTGTGGAGAGTGATGCCAAAGCTGTCCTTTGTTCTGCTTCATCCTCCTGATATTTCATTAGTGGCATTTTCTTTTCTGTCAGAAACATGTGACACTCTCCATGCTGGAGAGCTCTGGGGACATCCTGGGCGTTTTTGGTTTGAACTGCAGGTGAACCTCTCTCAGACCAGGGAGGTTTGCAGTGCCCAGCCCTGGAGGTGTCCAGGGAAGGCCTGGAGGTGGCACTCAGGGCTGGGGACAGGGTGGGCATGGGCACAGCTGGAGCTCCATGGGCTGGGAGGGTTTTCCATCCTCAGGGATCCTGGGAAAAGAGCTGAGAACAGTCTCTTCTTCTTCCTTTTGATCATCAGCCTCCTGCTCCTTCTTTTACCCCCTTTTCCCTCCCCTCACCTGGGAAAGGAAGCAAAAGGAGGAGGCACTTTCAGGAGGTGAGTGTTCAAAAGGCTTTTTTGTCTCGGCTCCGAGATTTGTCAGCTTGTGGAGAGGTTGTGAAAAGGTGCCTGCCTGTGTAAACTCCATCCTGAAGGCTTCAGGTGGGCCTGAGCCTTGTTTGAGCTCTGTGCCCAGGAGTGAATCCCGTCCTGGATGTTATTAAAAGTTTCCCTCCTTAACTGTGGCGTGGCTCGCAGCAAACGATCGCTTAAATCTCCAAAGTAATAAAGAGAGAGGAATTACAGCCCTGTGGAAATCTCTGCTCCTGCAGGAAAACCCACGCCAGCCCCCACACCATTTGCATTGCATCTGACCCACAAACACTCCCTCCAAACGGAGACGGAATCGAGCGTTAATTAAACCATTCCAGGGAATTGGAGCCGGGAATGGTGGGGCTGGAATAAAACCACAGAAATATCAGAGAGGCTGAGAGCACGTGGCATTTGTTCTGTCTGAAATGCTTGTGGTTTCTGAGCTGGGAGCTGGAAATGCCTGTTATCACCCTTTCCAGGAGTCCTGCACCACTGGGGTACGTGGCTGAGAGGCAGCTGCTGATAGGCAGGGCATAAAAGGTTGATAAATCACAAAAAAAGACATACTTTTATGTGGAAAAAAATGCATTCAGCATTTTTTCCCGGGTAAAGTATGCAGAAAACCTGCTTAAATGGAGCATATAATTTTTAATGAATCAGACCCTTTCTCCTAGGAAATGAAGCAAGTATGATAAATATGATGGAAAGTGATGAATATCAAGGGTCTGGTAATCAGATCAGATTGGAAACCCACCTGAGGTTTGTGTGAAAGGTAGTAGCTCAGAAGGATTAGTCTTTAGGCCAGCAGACTTTGAGGGATGTGGGATCAATTGAAGGAATTTGATTGTAATCAATTAAGGTAAAATACTGCTGGAAATGGGGGGGCATGAGGGGCGCAATCACAGGGATGTGAGTGATTCACTGAATCAACAGCCTGGTGGGATTTATTCTGAAGCAATCCAGGCATTACCCTCCTGGGAATGCCCACCCTGCAGGGAAACTTCCCTTGCTGGATTGCCTTTACCCGAATCACCAAAATTCTCCTGTTGGCTGCGGTGCTCAAAGCCCCTGGGGAGAGGGAATTGTCCATTTGGGAGCTGGCAGCTCTGCAGGTGGCTGAGGCCATCCTGCAGGGACAGGCAGGCAGCAGATGTGACCTCTGAGCCCCAGGACAGGGCTGCTCTGATGTGCCCATGGTCTCTGAGCCCCAGGACAGGGCTGCTCTGATGTGCCCATGGTCTCTGAGCCCCAGGACAGGGCTGCTCTGATGTGCCCATGTTCAGAACATGGATTCCTTGATGTGCCCATGGCCTCTGAGCCCCAGGACAGGGCTGCTCTGTTGTGCCCATGGTCTCTGAGCCCCAGGACAGGGCTGCTCTGATGTGCCCATGGTCTCTGAGCTCCAGTTCATGGGTGCTCTGATGTGCCCATGGTCTCTGAGCCCCAGAATGTGGATTCCTTGATGTGCCCATGTTCTCTGAGCCCCAGGACAGGGCTGCTTTGATGTGCCCATGGTCTCTGAGCTCCAGTTCATGGATTCCTTGATGTGCCCATGCTCTCTGAGCCCCAGAATGTGGATGTTTTGATGTGCCCATGTTCTCTGAGCTCCAGCTCATGGATGCTTTGATGTGCCCATGTTCTCTGAGCCCCAGGACAGGGGTGCTTTGATGTGCCCACGTTCAGAACATGGATTCCTTGATGTGCCCATGCTCTCTGAACCCCAGAATGTGGATTCCTTGATGTGCCCATGCTCTCTGAGCCCCAGTTCATGGATTCCTTCATGTGCCCATGTTCTCTGAGCCCCAGTTCATGGATTCCTCCATGTGCCCATGCTCTCTGAACTCCAGTTCATGGGTGTTTTGATGTGCCCATGTTCTCTGTGGGTGTTTTGATGTGCCCATGTTCTCTGAGCTCCAGTTCATGGATTCCTTCATGTGCCCATGTTCTCTGAGCTCCAGTTCATGGGTGTTTTGATGTGCCCATGTTCTCTGTGGATGTTTTGATGTGCCCATGCTCTCTGAGCTCCAGTTCATGGGTGTTTTGATGTGCCCATGTTCTCTGTGGATGTTTTGATCTGCCCGTGTTCTCTGAGCTCCAGTTCATGGATTCCTTGATGTGCCCATGTTCTCTGTGGATGTTTTGGTGTGCCCATGTTTCTAAATGCCCTGCCCAGGATCTGTGCCCCCAGATCCCTGCACGGGCAGCAGACAGGTGAATGCCAAGGCTGAGCTCACCTTGGTCCATGTGAGCACAAATCCTTCAGTTCCAATAACCAAAAGCTCCAGAGCTCCCAGGCAATGGCACTGCTGTCCCAGGGCAGGTGAGAGGCACCCACACACCCTCCTCTGCCAGGCTGGCTGCATTTCCCCTGCTTCCTTAACAGGAATATTTCCCAGGACCAATCCCTCACACTTCAATCATTTGCCACTCACCATTTCCCCTTGGCGTGTATTTATTGCTTTTCTCTTTGATATTTTTAAAAATCCTACACTCTGTGGAAGCTCTTTGGGTTCTGTGGCTTCTCACCTGATGGTTGTTTCTCTTTCCAAGATGAAATGCTGGGATGGGAGCGTGGAAGGGTGAGGCAGCCCCAGCTGTCCAGGTGAGCCCTCTGGGAGGGCAGCAGGCTGGCACTGCTCCCTTCAGCTTCTCTCTCATGGGTGTTTAATGACCTGTGCTCCCTGGCAAAGGGCTGGTTCCTGGGAGGGTGCTGCTGTGGAAAGGTTATCAAAGAACAAAGATGGTTTTAAAAGCCTGTTCACGAGTTCTGGCCATATCTGATCCAGCTGTGGCACAGGGTGGGGGATTTATGTCAGATTTAAGGTGGATGGACATGACAGATGTTTAATTATTGCTATGTCTCTCTCTCACAATCTGCATCTATTCCAAACTTTACTCTGCAGTCTTTGTGATGTCATTGAGTGTTCTTGAAGTGGCAAACGCTGTGCTTGTCTGTTATGAGACAACCAGGCTGTCTTGGGACCAACTGCTGGTGTTGTTTCAGAAGAATTTACAGGTGTTTAGCCATAAATCCTGAGTCTGAAGTGTCTGAATTTCATGGGTTTACACGGGCTTGGGCTTGATTTCCTTATTCAAAGGCAAAGGTGTGCACTGGTGCAGGATGGAGGGGGGCAATGGGATGCTCTGCTCAGGCAGGTGAGCTCTGCAGTGACCAAGGGACACCCAAAGGTGCCCAGGGCTTCCTGCCAGGCTGTCCCTGCCTGGCACAGTGAGGGCATTTGCAGAGGAGCACATTTGTCTGTGGTGGTGTTCTTGTTTGCAAGGTCACGGAACCAGAGAGGCACAAAATGCTTTGGCTTGGAAGGGGCTTAGAAGCCCACCCAGTGCCACTCTAGTGGCAGGGACAGCTCCCACGGTCCCAGGGTGCCTCAATGTCCAGCCTGGCCTTGGGCACTGCCAGGGATCCAGGGGCAGCCCCAGCTGCTCTGGCAATCCCATCCCTGCCCTCTGGCACTGGGAGCCATTCCCTGGCTCCTGTCCCTCCATCCCTTGTCCCCAGTCCCTCTCCAGCTCTCCTGGAGCCCCTTCAGGCCCTGCCAGGGGCTCTGAGCTCTGCCTGGAGCCCTGAGCTCCCCTGTCCCATTCCCGTTCCTGTCCTGTTCCCGTTCCTGTCCTGTTCCCGTTTCTGTCCCATTCCCGTTCCCGTTCCTGTCCCGTTCCAGTTCCCGTTCCTGTCCCGTTCCCGTTCCCGTTCCTGTCCCGTTCCAGTTCCCGTTCCCGTTCCCGTTCCCGTTCCCGTTCCTGTCCCGTTCCCATTCCTGTCCCGTTCCCGTTCCCGTTCCGTTCCTGTTCCTGTCCCGTTCCCGTTCCTGTCCCGTTCCCGTTCCGTTCCTGTCCCGTTCCCATTCCGTTCCCGTTCCCGTTCCCGTTCCAGTTCCCGTTCCTGTCCCGTTCCCGTTCCCGTTCCCGTTCCTGTCCCGTTCCCGTTCCTGTCCCGTTTCCGTTCCGTTCTTGTCCCGTTCCCATTCCTGTCCCATTCCCGTTCCCGTTCCTGTCCCGGTGCCGTCCCCGCTGCGGGCGGGGCGGTGCCGCCTGTGTCGCCCTCTGCCGGGCACTGCCGGAACTGCGCCGCCGCTGCCCCGCCCGGGAGCGCCCGCCGGGACCGGGATGTGCCCGTTTGTTTAATTTATCCCTTCATTTATCCACTTATTTATCCGTTTATTCATCCATTTATTTATCCATTTATTCATCCATTTATTTATCCATTTATTCATCCGTTTATTCATCCATTTATTTATCCATTTATTTACCCGTTTATTATATGCCCTCCAGCAGCCTCCCTGCAGCTCCAGCTATTTAAAAAGCTCCCATAGCTCTTTTTAAGCTTGGCCCCGTGGGGCAGCACTGAGGGAAATGTTGTTTTTTTCCCCTCAGGTATCCAGGCAGTGAAAATGGAGCCCCCAAAGGGCACTGCCTGATTGCTGTTCAGGGCACCAGGGATGAGCCCTGCCGTGCCCAGGGGGCTCTGCCCTGCAGCCCATGGGGGCAGAGGGGAGGGGGTGACCTGACCCTGGCATTCCCCCAGTGTGGGGGGACGTGGGAGCACTGGAGAGAGCCCAGAGGAGACCACGGAGCTGTGCCAGGGCTGGAGCCCCTCTGGGGCCAGGCTGGGAGAGCTGGGAATGTTCCCCTGGAGAAGGGAAGGATCCAGGCAGAGCTCAGAGCCCCTGGCAGGGCCTGAAGGGGCTCCAGGAGAGCTGGAGAGGGACTGGGGACAAGGGATGGAGGGACAGGAGCCAGGGAATGGCTGCCAGTGCCAGAGGGCAGGGATGGATGGGACATTGAGAATTGGGAATTCCTGCCTGGGAGCTTGGGCAGGCCCTGGCCCAGGTAATTCCATGGCTGCCCCTGGATCCCTGGCAGTGCCCAAGGCCAGGCTGGGTCTGGAGCAGCCTGGGGCAGTGGGAGCAGCTGTGGTGCAGCCCTGGCAGCCGGTTGGAATGGTTGTGCTGGAATGGTTGTGCTGATCTCCTGGTCTCAGGTGCACAGCAGTGGGGCTGCAGGGCAGCTGTCACTGCCACTTCAGCAGAGGGACACATCCATGGGGAGAGGAGAGGTTGCTGGAATGGCCGAGAACTCATTTAAGCCAAGCAGACAAGCACAGAGAGCTGCAGGGGGACCTTGGGCAGGGGAGCAGGAGGGCTGGGTCACAGCCTGGCGTGGCTGGAGCTGCTGCTGGAGCCGTGGCCAAAGGGCTCCGTGCTGCCCTGAGCCCTGCTCCCCTCACGGCTGATTGCTCTGATTGCTCGCTCTGAGCCCTGCCATGGCACCAAGCTCGTCCTTCAGAGCTGCTGCTGAGCCGGCACGAGGGTCCTGCATTCCTCACGTGTGCAGCCAGCCCAGCCCAGCCCCATCCCATGCAATCAAACACCGAGTTCATGGCTCAGGTGTGAGTGACCCTCTGGCACGGCCGAGGGGCCCTGCAGCGCCTCACGAGTGCTGCTGCTGCTGCTGTGTGGGCTGGGCTGGGACGCACCCCAGGCTGCAGCACCCCTGTCTGCAGGGGAATTGATCCCACATCCCACTCACAGACCGATCCTAACGGCTGAGATTGTGCTGCCAATCCCCCTTTAGTGGATTGCCATCAATTAGCACCTGCAAGGTTTGTGTAGGTGCAGTTCCTGCCTGCCATGGGCTCCTGTGGCCCCAGGTACGGTCTGGGGGAGACCACAGCAGCTCAGGGTGGGCACAGCAGGAATTTCCCCATGCAAAGGGGGCTCAGGGATTGCAGCTGCCCAGGGAGGTTTGCAGTGCCCATCCCTGCAGGTGTCCCAGGGATTCTGGAGGTGGCACTCAGGGCTCTGGGCTGGGGACAGGGTGGGATTTGATGATTCCAGAGGGCTTTTCCAGCCTCGGGGATCCTGGGTCTTTTTTGAGGTGTGTTTAATTGCAGTCACATTCTTTGCATTGCCCTGCTCTCTACCCTCTGGTCAGTTGTACCAAGGTTCCAGGCTGTCAGTGTTTCAGGGATAAAATCTGTACTTAGAGGCAAAATTAAAGGGTTTGACTCTCTTTTTTCCCTTCCATTCATTTTTTTCCTCCTTTATCCATTAGTAGCACAGGTGGGGGTGTTTAAGGGCTTTACCTGAGATTATTTTTTATGGAGGCCTGAGGAGCATGGGAAGATGAGATTTAGTGAAAAGCAGGTCTCTAAATACCTGCAAGAGAAGTTTCCTTTCCCCAGCTCTTTGCCTGCAGGTTGTGTGATAATATTTAGTGAAAATCAGGTCTCTAAATACAATAACTTCCATGGGAAGTTTCCTTTCCCCAGCTCCTTGCCTGCAGGTTGTGCGTGCCCAGCTCAGGCTGGGGTGGCTTCCATGGCTCTGTGAGATGATGATGATGATGATGATGAGCCCCGCAGCACATTTGATGAATGAAGGTAATTACAAATACAATAGAATTGATGCGATCAGGGTGTGCCCGGCTCTGTGCATTGCCTGGGGCTCCCCCAGGGCTGTGGGGCATTCCCTGGACAGCATCCCCTGCTTCAGGAGCTGCTGTGGCTGCAGGCAGAGCCTGCCCGGGTCCCCCTGGTCACCCTGAGCTCAGCAATGTGGGGGCACTGCAAGGGGCTGCTCTGTGCCCTGCCCACAAAACCAAATTTTTACAGATTTTTGCCCATGCTTAGCTTGCCTTTTGTCCTCCCTAAAGGCAAATAACCAGCCAGGTGGAGTCTGCCTTGCTGCAAACACCAGTCTTGCACCTTTATTTAAGACTGAGAAAGGGAATTAAAAAAAAATATAAATGACATCAGACACCTCTTTCAAAATAAAAGTTAAAAATTAAAACACGGAACCCCCAGCTTTAAGGTGTGTTTTAGCCTATGGTTATTCATTACTGCATGCAGCAGTGTGATTTGGAAAGCCATTTTTCACAGCTTTATCATCACCTAGTTCAGGATGCCTGCAATTATGGGATGCACTGAGGCAGGCACCAGTGGGACTGGTGAGTGTTCTCCTGTGGGGATCCAAGCTCCTCTCACCAACTGGCACATGAAAAGCAGAGCTGTGCAGGAGACATCAAAGCAGAGCTCTCCAAAGGCAGGGATGATCCTGCAGCAGCCACAAAGGAAATATTGAACCAGATCAGAGCCCAGCTGGGCCCTGGCCCCCGGTGGGGCTCACCCAGAGCAATCAGGGGGAGCTGGGGCCACCCCCAGGGAAGGGCACGCTGGGCTTAGGGCACTGCAAGAGCTGCTGGCTTCCTTCAGGCCCTGGGTGTCCCTCTGCAATTAGCAAGGGCTCTTCATGATCAAATACTGAGTCTTGGGACGTCACTAAACCTCTTGTGCTTCTGTTCATTCAGTGATGAGCGGTCTGTGATGTGCTTGGGCTCCTTCCCAGTGGTCAGGCAGCTGCTGGTGAATTTTCACTTCCAGTTTCTGCAGTTATGGGTGACTTCTGTCCTTCACTCTGCCCCCTTTAATGGCCAGGGGCCTCGAGGCCCAGCCCTGGCTTTGCACCACGGGGACAGAGTTTGGGCAGGTTTGGGAGGGTTTGGCAGGGTCTGGGCAGGGTCTGGGCAGGGTTTGGGCAGGGTTTGGGCAGGGTTTGGGCAGGGTCTGGGCAGGGTTTGGGCAGGGTCTGGGCAGGGTTTGGGAGGGTCTGGGCAGGGTTTGGGCAGGGTTTGGACAGAGTTTGGCAGGGTTCGGGCAGGGTTCGGGCAGGGTGTGGGCAGGGTTTGGGAGGGTTTGGACAGGGTTTGGGCAGGGTTTGGGCAGGGTTTGGACAGGGTTTGTACAAGGTTTGGGCAGGGTGTGGGCAGGGTTTGGGCAGGGTTTGGGAGGGTTTGGGAGGGTTTGGACAGGGTTTGGACAGGGTTTGTACAAGGTTTGGGCAGGGTGTGGGCAGGGTTTGGGCAGGGTTTGGGAGGGTTTGGGCAGGGTTTGGGCAGGGTCTGGGCAGGGTTTGGGCAGGGTTTTGGCAGGGTTTGGGCAGGTTTGGGCAGGGTTTGGACAGGGTTTGGGCAGGGTTTGGGCAGGGTGTGGGCAGGGTTTGTACAAGGTTTGGGCAGGGTGTGGGCAGGGTCTGGGCAGGGTTTGGACAGGGTTTGGACAGGGTTTGTACAAGGTTTGGGCAGGGTTTGGGCAGGGTTTTGGCAGGGTGTGGGCAGGGCTTGGGCAGGGTGTGGGCAGGGTTTGGGCAGGGTTTTGCCATGTCTTGTCCTTGTTGGTGGTGCTGCTGCTCCTCCCTGACACCTTTTTTCTGTGAAGCACCCTGGGCTCTGGCACGCCTCTGTAAATGGGGTGAACCCAGAGGCAGCAGCAGGTAGGAGCTCCTGAACAGGGAAAGCCAGGAGAGCTGCAGAGCCTGCAGGTGGAGCAGAGCCCCCTGTGCTGCCTGCCAGGCTCCTGCCTCTCACACCTGCCCACAAGGCCAGGGCAGCGCCAGTGGGAGCTGCAGCACAGGTGAGATGGGCACTGGGGGCACTGTGCCCTCTCCTGCAGCCAGGTGAGGTGGGCACTGTGCCCTCTCCTGCAGCCAGGTGAGATGGGCACTGGGGGCACTGTGCCCTCTCCTGCAGCCAGGTGAGGTGGGCACTGTGCCCTCTCCTGCAGCCAGGTGAGATGGGCACTGTGCCCTCTCCTGCAGCACAGGTGAGATGGGCACTGTGCCCTCTCCTGCAGCCAGGTGAGGTGGGCACTGTGCCCTCTCCTGCAGCCAGGTGAGGTGGGGCTGGGTTCTCTCCTGCAGCCAGGTGAGATGGGCACTGTGCTCTCTCCTACAGCCAGGTGAGATGGGCACTGTGCCCTCTCCTGCAGCCAGGTGAGGTGGGCACTGTGCCCTCTCCTGCAGCACAGGTGAGGTGGGCACTGTGCCCTCTCCTGCAGCCAGGTGAGATGGGCACTGTGCCCTCTCCTGCAGCACAGGTGAGGTGGGCACTGTGCCCTCTCCTGCTGCCAGGTGAGATGGGCATTGTGCTCTCTCCTGCAGCAGGTGCCCCTGGCTGGCAGGAGCTGCCCCAGGACCATGGCTGGTGCCTGTCAGTGCTGTTCAGAGCAGGCTGTGCTTACTGGGACCGGTCCCTCCCAGTGCTTGTGTGACAGGGACACAGAATCTGGGTGTGTTTGTATTTCCTGCTGCAGTGCAGCTTCCTGTGCCCCTTGTGTTTGCACAGGAACCAGTGGTTCCAGTGTGCTCTTGGCTGGAAATAATTTGAGCAGCTTCCAGTGGTGGAATTCTGAAGCTGATCAGGTGCTTTGGGTTTTCCTTTGCCACTGAGAACTTTGGTTGGGCTATTCAGAAATTAGGAAGGAATTGTTCAGGAGGGAATTCCTGGCTGTGAGGGTGGGCAGGCCCTGGCACAGGTGCCCAGAGCAGCTGGGGCTGCCCCTGGATCCCTGGCAGTGCCCCAGTCCAGGTTGGACAGGGCTTGGAGCACCTGGGACAGGGGAAGGTGTCCCTGCCATGGCACTGAAGTTCTTTTCCGTGTGTTTTGGGGTAGCAGCAGCTGCACTGCCACGTTCTGCAGGTGCTGCTGCCACAGGGAGCCTCCAATTCTGCTTCCCTCCAACTTCCCATCCCAAAGAAGGCACTTGGAAGAGCACTTCAGGATCTCAGCTGAGAATCAAATCAGAAAAGGTTCTTCTTGTGAACGGCTGATCAGCCTTGGCTGCAATGTGATTTAAGAGTACTTAGCACCTTGCATTAATTGGCTCTAAATGGGCAAAAGGCATTAAAATGAAATTCTTTTAATTAAGTGACAATAAGCATTCCGTGCTCCGGCACTCAGCTGTAAATTGTTTTGGAAGCCCAGGGCTGGCTCCTGGAGCCAGGGCAGAGCTGCTGCCCTGCCAGGCTCAGCCCGGGGTGTCCCCTGTGCCCCAGGGCTGGGGAGGTTTTCTGCCTGTTCTCTGCTTGTTTTCTGCCTGTTTTCTGTCTGTTTTCTTCCTGTTCTCTGCCTGTTTTCTGCCTGTTCTCTACGTATTTTCTGCCTGTTCTCTGCCTGTTTTTTCTCTGCCTGTTCTCTGCCTGTTTTTTCTCTGCCTGTTCTCTGCCTGTTTTTTCTCTGCCTGTTTTCTGCCCGTTCTCTGCCTGTTTTCTGCCTGTTTTTTTCTGCCTGTTCTCTCCTGTTTTTTCTCTGCCCGTTTCCCTTCCCCGTGTGCAGAATCCTGGGTTGGCTCTCGCTGAGCTGTGCACCCAGGGAGGTGTCTGCTCTCAGTGCAGCTTTCCTTGCTATTCCCTGGATCTGCTGGCTGTCCCCGTGCTGTTATCCATGGAGAGAGGGAGGGAATAACTCTGGCAAGCTTCAGCAGGTGGCAAAGGAGGAGCATTTTAGCGAGTGTGGGGTGTGTGGGGTGCCCAGGGCCGGGGCTGTCACTGCCAGCAGCGTTTGGGGGGTGCAGGGGCAGCTTTGGGGCAGGGACATGAAAACCCTGCTGAGGAGCTGCTGTGGGACAGGGTCCCTCCCTGCAGCCTGAGACAGCGGGGCTGCTGTCCAGCTGTCTGTCCAGCTGTCTGTCCAGCTCTCTGTCCAGCTGTCCTTCCCAAACACAGCATGGCACTGGGTTCCTGTTCCCATTCCCCATTCCCATCCCCATTCCTGTCCCTCTTCCCATTCCCCATTCCCATCCCCGTTCCCATTCCTATTCCCATCCCCGTTCCCATTCCTATTCCCATCCCCATTCCCATCCCCATTCCTGTCCCTGTTCCCATTTCCCATCCCCGTTCCCATTCCTGTTCCTGTTCCCATTCCCATCGCCATTCCTGTCCCCATTCCTGTCCCTGTTCCCATTCCCCATTCCCATCCCCATTCCCTTTGCCATTCCTGTCCCTGTCCCTGTCCCCATCCCCATTCCCATCCCCATTCCCATCCCCGTTCCCATTCCCGTTCCCATTCCCATTCCCATCCCCATTCCCTTTGCCATTCCTGTCCCCGTCCCTGTCCCCGTCCCCATTCCCATCCCCATTCCCGTTCCCATTCCCATTCCCATTCCCATCACCATTCCTGTCCCCATTCCTGTCCCTGTCCCTGTTCCCATTCCCCATTCCCATCCCTATTCCCATTCTTGTTCCCATTTCCATTCCTGTTCCCATTCCTGTGCCTGATTCCTGTCCCTGTTCCTGTTCCCCATTCCTGTCCCTGTTCCCATTCCCCATTCCTGTCCCTATTCCTCTACCCATTCCCCATCCCCGTTCCCATTCCCCATTCCTGTGCCCCATTCCTGTCCCTGTCCCTGTTCCTGTTTCCTTTCCCCATTCCCCATTCTCATTCCCCATTCCCATCCCCATCCCTGTCCCTGTCCCTGCTGTCCCCTGTGCCTGTCCTGCCGAGCTGTCCCCGCTCTGTTTCACCGGGGTTTGTCCCTCTGATGGGGCAGTGCTGGGGCAGGAAGGAGCAATCCCAATCCTACACTGCTCTGGGGCAGGAAGGAGCAATCCCAATCCTACACTGCTCTGGGGCAGGAAGGAGCAATCCCAATCCTGCACTGCTCTGGGGCAGGAAGGAGCAATCCCAATCCTACACTGCTCTGGGGCAGGAAGGAGCAATCCCAATCCTGCACTGCTCTGGGGCAGGAAGGAGCAATCCCAATCCTGCACTGCTCTGGGGCAGGAAGGAGCAATCCCAATCCTGCACTGCTCTGGGGCAGGAAGGAGCAATCCCAATCCTACACTGCTCTGGGGCAGGAAGGAGCAATCCCAATCCTACACCACTCCCTGGCTTTGCCTTCCCATCCCACCCCATTTGGATGCAATCAGCTGCTCGGAACCCGCTCCCCTCCGTGAATGTAAATCTCATTAAAGCCCTCTTGGTTCCCTGCCCACTTCTCCACCATGAATCCGATCGCTGTCATTATTTCTGCCTGTGTCACTTTTATTTTCTCTTACCTTTTCCCCCTTGGTTTTATGTAAATAATGTTTGGATAATGGAGTGAAATGGTTTCCATGGTGCTGAACAAATACAGGTCATGGTGTGTGGGACTCCTCTGCACCTGAACATAAAGGTGAACATGTATATAATTTTTAATTATTCGCTTTCTTACAACTAAGAAATAAGTTTTGTGTCTCTTTCAGCATAATTTTTGCTGACGAGAAAAATTAGCTCATTACGAATTCTGCCAAAAATAGTTCTGCCTTTCAAATGGTAATTTTTTCACTGTATTCACCCATATTTTTTTTTCTTTTAAATGACACTATCATGCATTACACCATCTGATTAAGAAATCTGCTGGAATAATATTTACACTGAACATCTGTCATTGGCAGCTGTAAGTATGTTCTGTATTTATCTACAAGAACTCGAGCTCGGAGCCCCTCGCAGGCAGCAGAACTTCCAGGGGAGGGAAGGAGCTCTGGATGCCTGGCTCCCGGGGCTGTGCCTGGTCCTGGGCTGGCTTGAACAGATGGATTGTTTCTCTGGAAACCAGCCTGGAGTCGCAGGGCTGTCTGTAAAGTGCTCCCAGTGTCAGAGGGAAGGTGCAAAGGCAGCTCTGCAGGAAGGAGAGGGTGCTGCGTTCAGGGATGTGCTGGCACACCCAGGATGGGGCCAGGGCACAGGGAGGGTGGGTGGTGCTGCTGCTGCCCCTCAGAGCCACTGCTGGGCTGGCCCTGGCAGCCCCGGGGCTCTGCTGTCCCCTGGATGAAGTCGGCAGGGCAGGGCAGTGCCCTCCCTGCTCCCATTCCCACCGCAGCCTGTGTGCACTCTGCCTCGCTCTCAGGGGCTTTCTCACGCTCTGCAAACAAGGAAAGAGGATTTCACTCATCCTCAAAGAGAGAGGATGATAAAACGGAGTTTATGAGCTTTATCTCATTGTCTGAGGTGCCATCTAAATAGAATTTACATTGTCTAGCCCCACTTAGGTCCTGCCTTTCCCTGGGAGCTCTGCAGAGGGGCTGAGCTGGGGGCTTTGGAGCTGCCCCCTCCCAGCTCAGGGCCCTCAGGTGTGACCCCCAGAGTGCCAGGGGTGCAGGGAGCTCCTGGTGTGACATGGCAATTCAGGGTGACACTAAGTCCCAGAGGGAACGCTAAAGAACTTGTCTTTGGAGCTTTAGTTTAAATTAAGATTGCCATTTTTAGTGTCAGTCTAACAAGTAGCAGTTGTTTTTGCAGTTCACAAACCTTGGCCTTCTTAGCAAAACTCGGGGTGAGTGTTGGAGTGAAGGGGGGAGTGACCTGAAATAATGAAATCCTCAGCAAGTGAGAACCTTAAGGAGCAGCTGCAAGCACGTTCTCAGCTCCAGTGCACATACAAAGCTGTGCCTTGCTCTGAAACCCAGCCTGGGCTGGATTGTCAGGGCAAATAAAAAACTCCAGACACGAAGTCCTTTAATTGAGGATTCCCTGCCACAGCTTTAGAGCATTTGCAGCTGGGCTGAGCTCTGGGCTGGGGACACGAGCCTTGGAGTTGTAGGGAGCTGCGAGGCCCAGAGACGGCAGCGTGTGGCTGAAGTGACTAATCAGACAGAAAAAGAAACGCTGCAGCCAACAGACTCGAGAACAGTCCGTGGGCAATCTGTGGTTATCCCTGCTATTGAAAACGAGCTGCTGAATGGATCACAGCAACTTATAAATGAAAGTGCTAAATTAGCATCAACAGAAGTTCGTGTAGGGGTGGCTCACGCACGGAGAAGGAGCCGGGTGTTTATCATCACAAAACTTCCACTGCAAGGAGTTCATCTGTTACTCTGAGCATGGCCTTGGGCTGCTCCTGCTGCCGAGGGAGGGGTTGTTCTGACCTCAGGATGTGCTGTCCCAGTGATGGCATTAAACAGTGCCCTGCCCAGGGCACAGGGCGGCCCGGCCAGTGCCACCCCTGTCCCCTGCCTGGAGGTGACACAGTGGCCCTGCACAGTGACACAGTGACCCTGCACAGTGACACAGTGACCTTGCACAGTGACACAGTGACCCTGCACAGTGACACAGTGGCCCTGCACAGTGACAGACACAGTGGCCCTGCACAGCCAGGTGCTGCTGTGCCTAGCCTGGGGCTCAGGGTGTGTCTGTGCCTCACAGGTGGGACAGCTCTGCTCTTTCCCAGCCCTAGCAGGGCTCAGCTGGTGCTGGGGAGCAGCAGAGGGCTCTGCATGTGATGTGCTGGGGGCTCCTGGGGGGACAGGCTGCCCTCATCCCCACGCCCTCCTCAGGGGCTCTGAGTGAGGAATCAAGTGTTTCTTGGAGGGGAGGTAAAATGTGATGTTGCGACCTTTAATTTAGATCATACGGGTTTTGTTTCTAATTCAGGTCCCACAGATTCTCTTCCTAGGGCTGGTTCTAAATAACAAAGCAATCCTTGCCAATGAGGATTGGCCATCACCTGGAAATGTCCCTCCTGTGTGCATGGTCCCCCCTGTCCCTCTGGGGTGGTTTAGAGGGAATGTTCTGTGGGAAGGGTTTGCTTTAATGCTGTTTGCATAACGCTTTAGCTCACCAGTTTCAAAACACACAAACAAATGTGGGATTTATATTGGTTAGAAAGTCAGACCTACCCTCCTAATCTTGATGATTTGAAGGAGCAATTGTGTCTATCCTTGCAGAATCCCAGGATCCCTGAGGCTGGAAAAGCCCTCTGGGATCATCAAATCCCAGCTGTGGCCATGCCCACCCTGTCCCCAGCCCAGAGCCCTGAGTGCCACCCCCAGAATTCCTGGGACACCTGCAGGGATGGGCACTGCAAACCTCCCTGGGCAGCTGCAATCCCTGAGCCCCCTTTGCATGGGGAAATTCCTGCTGGTGTAATTCTCCTTCCCCCGTGGCATGGCACCACTGGTTTGTACAGTCCCATTTGAATTCTGAAATGAAGCCAGCTGTCCCCTTTCCTGCTGTGTCACTTTACAGGGCAGGGAGAGCAGGCTGATAACAACACTCCTGAAGAGATATTCACAAACGTGATTTTCCCTGAAGTTTTGACATGGAAAAGTTTGTGAGAAGAATTATGGCTCTTATTATCAGCAATATGTTAAGGGCTAAATTTAGTTACTGATGTGGCAGGAAACTATGGGAGTAGTTTTGGTTTAGGCTGAGGCTGAACCAAAGCAGCCCACCCTCCTCAGGAATTAATGGAGGCTTTCATTCTTCCTGGCAGAGCTACTTTATCATTCATATGACTAAACAGACAATCAATTTAACAGCAACGTATGGGAATGGAGGGAATGAACAAATAAGCTATGAATGATGAGAATAGAAAAATCAAGCCCCCCTCCCTTATTCCCTTTTAATGGCTAATACCAACAGGGACAAGACCAGTAAAAAGAGGTTAATGAATTGCAAAGATCCTTTAGAAAGTGATTGACTGGTATTGAAGCTCAGTCAAATCAGTCATAAATATTTACTTTTATTAACAACAGTGGGATGCCTGTTATTTTCAATTGATTTTTAAAGCTGTCAGAAATCTACCACTGTGACTATTATCAAGTGTTTTATTTCATCGATATCTTTGAGCTGCAAGGAGCCCCTGTCCTGAGCCCCTGTCCTGAGCTGCCTGGGGAGTGCTGCTCCCAAGGGATTAGCAGAGGGGAGTCAAGGTTCTCCCCCCAGGAATCCCCCTGTGCTTCCCTGGGATTTAACCCCTGGGCTGTCACCCTGTGTCCTCTCGGGGCTTCTGTGCCACCCTCAGCAGCTGCCCAGGGCTGGGGCTGTGCTGGGGTTTGGGCAGGAGCCTGGTGGTCCCTGGGATGGACCCTGGTGGTCCCTGGTGGTCCCTGGGATGGAGCCTGGTGGTCCCTGGTGGTCCCTGGGATGGAGCCTGGTGGTTCCTGGTGGTCCCTGGTGGTCCCTGTGCAGGAGCCTGGTGGTTCCTGGTGGTCCCTGGTGGTGCCTGGTGGTCCCTGGTGGTCCCTGGGATGGAGCCTGGTGGTCCCTGGTGGTCTCTGGGATAGACCCTGGTGGTCCCTGGGATGGAGCCTGGTGGTCCCTGGGATGGACCCTGGGATGGACCCTGGTGGTCCCTGATGGTCCCTGTGGTCCCTGGTGGTCTCTGGGATAGACCCTGGTGGTCCCTGGTGGTCCCTGGGATGGACCCTGGTGGTCCTTGGTGGTCCCTGGGATGGACCCTGGTGGTCCCTGGTAGTCCCTGGTGGTCCCTGATGGTCCCTGATGGTCCCTGTGGTCCCTGGTGGTCCCTAGTGGTCTCTGGGATAGACCCTGGTGGTCCCTGGTGGTCCCTGGTGGTCCCTGGCTGGACCCTGGTGGTCCCTGGGATGGTCCCTGGCTGGACCCTGGTGGTCCCTGATGGTCCCTGTGGTCCCTGGTGGTCTCTGGGATAGACCCTGGTGATCCCTGGTGGTCCCTGGCCTCCCTTCTCTGGCTGGGCTGGGGCAGCCCCAGGCACCCCCAGGATGTCCCCAGGGACCCCGAGCCACCCCAAAGGTGCTGCCTGGCCAGCTTGCCAAGGAGAGCCTTGCCCAGGTGCTGTTTGCTGCTTGTTCCAGCCCAAGCACATCATTCAGAGGGAAATAACAAAAGGAATTTCCCAGAGATAACAACAAAGAGTTAACATTTCCCAGGGCAGACAAGTTTCCAATTCAATTAGTTTTAATGAACCTTCTGCTCACTGGTTACTGAACTAGAAAGAACAGCAATAAATGCCCAGAGGAAAGAGAGAGAGGATATTAAAGGAGGGTTAGTGTATAGTATATAAATTTCCAAGTTGACTAAAAGAGTAGCCTTGATATAGTTTTAGGAACCAAACCTGCAATATCGTCTCTGCTTTCCCTTCCCAGCTGTCATCCACACTGGATGAACCTTCCCCTGTCCTGATCTGCCAAATTATTGACCCTCTATTGTCTCTGGAAACACTGGGAAAAATGACAAATTGGTTTTTTGGTCATTTTTTAATCAACCGTACAGCTTTTGTTTTGGTTTTTTTTTAAGGAAAAAAAATAGTTGCAGTATTAGTATTTCATAAGTCAAGTGAAAACAGGAGCTAATAAGAAAACGAAAAAGCAAATATAAATTCTGTGGTGAGAATGCTATATTTAATGCATTCTAATATGAAATGCACAGTAATTTTTAAAAAAGGAGAGCTTCAAGGCTGTTGTTCAGCCCGGTATTATCATCATTCCCATGCATGTTTGCTTTAAGTTCAAATATTAATTTAGTTTGAATTTTGGCCACTGAGATCCTGCAGTGTGGAATTTTCCTGTGGTGCTTCCAGAGCCCCCAGAATGTGTCAGGGCCCGGTTAACACACAGCCACCCCAGTGCATGTGTTTGCACACCCCTGCTGGCTCAATATTTGACAGAAATAATAGATTTTAATAAGTGCTGCATATTGCCCTATTGTTTCAGAGAGCATTTGCTGTTCTGTGAGGCTTTTTCCTCCCCCCACTCGCTGAATTTCCTTGGAATTAGAGGCGTGCACTTAAAATAGTTCCCTGCCTGTTTCTTCTGTCAGCAGTGGTGCACACTGGGGAAAATCCTGCCATTCTAGGCATGGCATTTATCATTCATCTCTAATCTAATGTGGATTCAGAACAAAAATCTGACTTTTCCTTCTTGCACTGGGAGAAGTTAAAGGCAGGATTGTGCCTGCAGTGTTGTGGTGGTGCTGGTTTTCACTGAGCCCAGGGCTGCTGGAGCAGCAGATTTTCAGTCCTGTGCAGTCCTGCTCAGCTGTGCAGCCCAGCAAAGCCAGGCTCATTTAGACCCCACAGCCTGCCTCGGTCCCTGAGCAGCACAGCCACACTTGGGGATGGAAATAATCCTACAGCCACCTTTCAACACCGAAAAGACACATCCTGAAGTGAGGCTTTGCCATTGTCAAAGTCTGAAGTAATAGATCCCACCTCCTTTCCTTGCTGCTTGCCTTGCAAGATCAGTACCAGAAGAAGCAGGGCTCTTAGGCTGGGTTTCTATTTTAATTTAATTTTGTATACAGTAGCTGGACCAAGGGTTTTTTTTCTGGTTTTTGTTTGTTTTTTAAAGTCCAGTCAGTAACCACA
The DNA here is from genome assembly GCF_051311805.1 of Agelaius phoeniceus. Lineage (NCBI taxonomy): Eukaryota > Metazoa > Chordata > Aves > Passeriformes > Icteridae > Agelaius > Agelaius phoeniceus. The sequence goes on along the minus strand of NC_135271.1, from coordinate 50,327,051 downwards.
AATAGAGGGGTTTTTTCTTTAAACCAGTCTGGCTACATTTCCCATTTAGACCAGTTTTATTTTCCCAGCAAAGCACAGCCAAGAACACCCTTCCCCACTGCAGACAAACTGGATTTTTTCCTGTACGAGGCACTAAACTCTTGCTTTGATTATTTTTTAAATTTTTTTTTATTCTCCAGTGTTCGTAACACGATAGAAAATTATGACAGTAATTTTACAGGCTGTTTGCAAAGGAACAAATGGAGCAGCTGAGGGGAGTTCTTCAGGAACAAAAATATTTGTGTTTGTGGAAAGTGTTTTGGGGCAGGGCTGGGTGCTGAGGGGCAGGGATGGGTTTGGGATGGGTGCTGAGGGTTCAGAATTGATGATGAGAGTTCAGAATTGATGCTGAGGAGCAGGGATGGGTGCTGAGGGTTCAGAATTGATGCTGAGGGCTAAAAATTGATGCTGAGGGGCAGGGATAGGTTTGGGATGGGTGCTGAAGGTTCAGAATTGATGCTGAGGTGCAGGACTGGGTTCTGAGGGTTCAGAATTGATGTTGAGTGTTCAGAATTGATGCTGAGGTGCAGGACTGGGTTCTGAGGGTTGGGAATTGATGTTGAGGGTTCAGAATTGATGCTGAGGGGCAGGGATGGGTTTGGGATAGGTGCTGAGGGTTGGGAATTGATGTTGAGGGTTCAGAATTGATGCTGAGGGGTAGGGATGGGTTTGGGATGGATGCTGAGGGTTCAGAATTGATGCTGAGGGGCAGGACTGAGTTCTGAGGTTCAGAATTGATGGTGGGGGTTCAGAATTGATGCTGAGGGTTCGGAATTGATGCTGAGGGTTCAGAATGGATGCTGAAGGGCAGGGATGGGTTTGGGATGAGTGCTGAGGGTTCAGAATGGATGCTGAGGGGCAGGGATGGGTTTGGGATGGGTGCTGAGGGTTCAGAATTGATGCTGAGGGTTCGGAACTGATGCTGAGGGTTCAGAATGGATGCTGAAGGGCAGGACTGGGGATGAGGAGATGCCTGAAATCAGCAGTGGGGCTCCAGTTGCTGCCCTCTGGATTTTTTGTGTCGTTGGCTGAATCCTGCCCCTGTTGGCACTGGGAATATTCGTTCCTCTCAGTGCCAGGGTGGGAGGTGAGCCCCACACCCATTTTTAGGAGCAGGGCCCACTCCAGCAGCGTGTCCTGAGCAGATGCTGAGCCTGGAGCAGGCTGGCAGCTCCTCCCCAGCCCACTGAACCCCAGCAAATGCGCTGCAGAATGCTGGGAAGGCGAACGAGAACAATGGGGGAGATAAAATAACCCTGCCTTCCAGTCCCTGAAATAACAGCTCCAAGTCTAGAACTTGCCTCTAAGATATTACAAGAACTTTGCCAAGTAGCACATGAGAAAATAGAGCCCACAGCCATACAGTAAGCAAAAAAATTCTGTTTGAGTATTGACATGACAGTTTTTGAAAGTTCAAGCAGAAAACCAATTATAATGAGCACTGAAAAGCCCGAAGCCCTGCTGTTCAATAAATAAAAAAGTACAACAAACTATTTTCCAAAAAGGTTCTAGAGAGTTTCTTCTTGTCCCACTACTTACAATATGATTACATAAATAGTCTCTATTTGCTGTTGAATTGCCAGGCAGCTGTATTAAAGTACAAATCAAATCAAGTCAGGATTAGAAAGTAAAAGAGCATGGTTTAAAGTAATCTATCCCCCAGGAACTGTGCTCAGATTCATCAAACAGAGCTTAAAGTACAGTATATCTTATACCCTTGTGTTTCCATGCTGCACTGCTGCACAACCAGTTATTATTTTTGATATCCAGAGAATGTTGCTCGTAGCTTTGGAAGGCTCGCTTGCTTATTTAAAGTACCAGAAACCTTCTCTGTCACTTATTATTATTTCTCTTGGTTAAGATTCATGAGGAGGCCGTGAGTGTGGAAGGCACGGAGCTGCTTTATTGATCGCACCGTATTTGCCTCCCCTGAATTACTGGGAACCTGCGCCGTGGATAAAGGAATGATGTGTTTCCCCCCGCTCCCGCTCAGCTGCAGCTGCAATATTTTTAAAAGCTTAAGCCCCGTGCGTGGTTCTGCCTCATCAGCAGAGCTCCCCTCCCGGGCTGGAGGGGCCCTGGGCCCCAGAGCCAGGTCAGTGATCTTTAGGTGAGCAGAGCTGTGACACCAGGGTCCCCGATCAAAGGGATTTCTGCTGCTTCGGGAGCACAACTGGCTCCCAGAACGAGTTCCAGTCACACAGACAGCACGGCTTCATAAAGCTTGTCTGTGTCCCTGTTTTGGGGCTCAGGAGGGTGAGATCCACCTTGTGCAGAGCCTGTGGATGGAAGAGGATCCCGGAGTGGCAGAGGAGGGGCAGAGCCTTGACCTGTTCTGTGTCATTGTCCCATGAGCCTGGGATTGGGGCAGAGCATCCTGGAATGGCAGAGCCATAGCCAGCTGTGTGTCATTGTCCCATGAGCCTGGGACTGGGGCAGAGCATCCTGGAATGGCAGAGCCATGGGCTGTTCTGTGTCACTGTCCCACGAGCCTGGGACTGGGGCAGAGGATCCTGGAGGGGCAGAGCCATGGCCAGCTCTGTGTCACTGTCCCATGAACCTGGGACTGGGGCAGAGCATCCTGGAGGGGCAGAGCCATGGGCTGTTGTGTGTCACTGTCCCATGAGCCTGGGACTGGGGCAGAGCAGCCCCAGCCTCGGTCACTCCTGATGGCCAGAAGGCAACGTGCAGCAATGACAATTCCTCGGGATGAATCTGAATTAAAGAGTAGCCTGGCTGGATGCTCAGCTGCTGGTGGGTGACAGATAGTCCCCTAATCCTTCCCTGAGGACACCACGGGGTCTGGGTGCACCAGGGGTCCCTGGTGACAGCTCTTTGGGCTCAGAAGGGGCCCTGGGGCAGGGCTGGCTCTGGGCTGGGCTGTGGCTGCAGGGCCCTCCTGGCTTGTCCTGTGGCTCAGCACAGGCTGCTGGATGAGCAGCAGGAGGAGCTGGGACGCTCCAGACGTGACTCCTGACAGGGAATTCCTGCCTGAGCGGGTGGATCAGGGAGGCTCCTCCTGCCTGCCCTCCTCAGCACAGAGCAGGAGCACTGCCCAAGTTGTGTTGTGAGGAAAGGGCTCCAAGCGAGCCAGGGGAGCTGGGGGTTGGATATTAGAAGAATTTCCTCATGGAAAGGGCTGTCAAGCATTGGGCAGGATGGCCAGGGCAGTGGTGTCACCATCTCTGGGAGTGCTCAAAACCTGTGAATGTGGCACTCGAGGACAGGGGTGGTGGTGGACACAGTGCTGGTGCTGGTTGATACTGGGTGATCTTCAAGGGCTTTTCCAACCTTGCCAATTCCCTGGTTCCATGGTTGTTGCCACTCTGCTGGGGAAGATCACCTTCCATTCAGCACAGGGCAGTTCTGTGTGTGCAGGGAGCCTCCATCAAAGAGAGCCATTAAAATTAAATGAATTGGCTCATTTTTGGCTGCTGTGCCCTGGGCTGGGGACGAAGAGGAAGGGATGACGGTGAGCACTTGTTGCAGCACTTCCCCTGAAGCTCTGTCCTGGGGAGTGCCTCCCTTTCTTCTGTCATTTGTGGGTTTTGCTTTGGCTTCCCGGGGAGAGAGCGGGGCCCTTCTCCTCCCTTTGCCCTCCTCACAATCCCACAAATTGCACGTCTCTATCCCTGCTCCTGCAGAAGCTGGCCCTGGACAGCGCAGCCCTGCGTGGTTATATAAATGTTAGTGGGTTACAGATGAGCCCCTTCCTCATTCCCTCTCCTCTGCTGAAATTGCTCTGAACAATTTTGGGGGAATCTTTTAATGAAGTATTGATTTTTATCAAGCACATCAAACTAAAGGTAAATGTACCACCGTGTCATGTTTAAGAAAAACAATACAAAAAACCCCAAGCCCCAGTATATTACAGATAAACTAAGATAAATGACTTAAGTGCTCAGTTTGTGGAGTAAATTGAAACCATACATCACAGGCTTTCATTATTTTATATTATAAATACTGTAAAGAGTAGGAAAGATGATTGAACAGTAATACAAAATTAGTACTAATTGTCATGACTCCCTTGATGAGGAAATGTGCTTTTAATACAAATAATGCGGAGTAATCATTATAACAAAAGTTAATTTTTTATCGCCCGTGATTGCGGGGTGATAATCAGAGCACTCTGACATCCATTAAATTGCCCTTCCCCGATCCCGCATGAAGAAATGAAGGGATCTGTGTTAATTTTCAGGCTCCCTTTGATTGGGTGAACCTGTCTCCGTGTTGTGTGACACTCCTGCCACAGGTCATTGCCTGGTGCAGTGTACCATGAAACAAACAAATAGAAAAAGGCACCTTCTGGCACTTTAAGTTTCACTGCCATCTGACTGCAGCCCCGGTGGGTTGAAATGATGAAAAGCACAGCCTTGGAAAAATCTTCCTATGGTTAGATTGGGAAAAATGAGTATGATTATCACATGTGCTGGGAAGGGCAGGATAGACAGCTGAAGTCATCTCAAAACTCCAGAGAGAGGAGGAAGACAAGAGGTCACAATTATATTCTGGTATCACACTCCCTTTCACGGAGATCTGATCTATTCGGTTTGTTCTTGGAGGGTGCTTAGGGAAGTTCTAATTAAGGGAAGAAAGAATTTTGACACATGTGAAGCAGAGATCAATATTTAGCACCATAATCAGCAATTCCTGATGGTTTGACAATGTCACCATCCACACTGTAACTATCCATTATTCCCGGCGAAGGGAGCCAGGCGGAGGCTAACAGGCTTACTGCGGGCTCTCATGAATCACGGCCAGCAGTGCCTCATTCACTTCTATTTGTCTTCCTTTTCATCTTCATTCATCCTTATAAAGCAGCCTGGGCTGCCACCAGCCTGGAGAGCCAGCACGGCTCCACGCTGGGACGGGGCTGGGAACCAGCCTGCTGTGGGATCGGGGTGATTCCTGAGGGATTGGGGTCATTCCTGAGGGATTGGGGTCATTCCTGAAGGATTGGGGTGATTCCTGAGGGATTGGGGTGATTCCAGTGGGATTGAGATGATTCCTGTGGGATTGGGGTGATTCCAGTGAAATTGAGTGATTCCTGTGGGATTGGGGTGATTCCTGTGGGATTGAGGTGATTCCTGAGGGATTGGGGTGATTCCTGAGGGATCGGGGTGATTCCTGTGGGATTGGGGGTGATTCCTGTGGGATCGGGGTGATTCCTGTGGGATTGAGGTGATTCCTGAGGGATCAGGGTGATTCCTGTGGGATTGGGGGTGATTCCTGTGGGATCGGGGTGATTCCTGTGGGATTGAGGTGATTCCTGAGGGATTGGGGTGATTCCTGAGGGATCGGGGTGATTCCTGTGGGATTGGGGGTGATTCCTGTGGGATCGGGGTGATTCCTGAGGCATCGGGGTGATTCCTGTGGGATCGGGGTGATTCCTGTGGGATCAGGGTGATTCCTGAGGCATCGGGGTGATTCCTGTGGGATCGGGGGCGATTCCTGAGGCATCAGGGTGATTCCTGAGGGATTGGGGTGATTCCTGTGGGATCAGAGGTGATTCCTGTGGGATCGGGGTGATTCCTGTGGGATTGGGGTGATTCCAATGGGAGCGGGGTGATTCCTGTGGGATCGGGGTGATTCCTGTGGGATTGGGGTGATTCCTGTGGGATCAGGGGAGCTTTGTGCCAGCCCAACCTGTGCCATGCCCTGTGGCACTGGTGGTTGGTGCACAGGAGTTCCCACAGCTGATGGGAACAGATGGGCATGGGTGAGGAGCACCTCACACAGGAGCCCAGGCCCACGGCTCCTCCAACAAGAAACTGAGAGATCAGGAGAGTTATTTTTAGGGTATGATCCTGTACCTGCTTAAATTGATGGCATCCAGCTCTAATGGTGCAGCAGCAAAAGAAAAATGGAGCAGGAGAAGGAGCTGAATCTCCAGTTTTTCCTACTTGAGCATGGAAGACCATCAATCATCCTGTTTACTGCCTGAACTCTGAGCAGAGCTGCTGGAGCATTAGAGAGAAGGATGACACACACACTGAGCCCCCATTTGTTTTCGTTTGTTCTCTCAGGATCATGGCTTTAATTGTTCAAGGGAGGAGATCTGAGAGGTGCTCATGGATCTCATCACTTCACCCAATTTCCCCTCCCAAAATATGAATTCTGCACCTCCCCAGGCATTCGTAGCTAGCTGCTTCCCTTTAAAAATTGGATCCCTCCAATTTTGGAGCAGAACTGACTCAGGTGACTGCTGCTCATGCTGTCTCACACCATGACCACTGAACCTTCAAAGCAAAATAATCTGGAAGAAATTCTGAGCTGGAAATGCTCTGCACTGCCCAAGCTTCCTCACTGATTATGGAGACATTACCTGATGTCACTCTCAGTTTATGAATCTTTCATAAACAATGACAAATTTGCACTGGAAAATGCTGTCACCCCCACTTTGTGTCTAGTGTTGATCAGAATCAAATGAAAACACAATTTGTTGGGGTAGGAACGCGGGAATGATGCTTTGGGTATGACATGATCTGCACGACCAGCTGACATTCCCGCCTGATTTAAAGCGGAAGGCAAGTTGTTCAAATGGTAAAAATCCAACTGTGAAATTTGGGATGCCTTCACATGGTTCCTTGGGCACATCTCCAGGGGCAAGGCTATGTAAGGGGGGTACAATTCTTTTCCCAAGAATGGGTTATATCCTGTGGAACAGTCTGTTTTTAATCCCCATAAAAATGCTAAGTTTTAATATCACTCCTGGTTCTTTTTGAATAAGAAATCAGGATTTTACATGCAAATATCTGAATAACAGCATTTGGATTTCCATGCTGAGTTTTTAAGGATCTGAAGAGTGACTTTGATATTTGCCTGTTTGTTCTTACCTCTCTGGCACCATTTAGGCAGAGCCGATGACCCTGCATGCTTCAAGCTTAAAGAAATAAATACTTGGTGTAATGGGATAGAATAATTTGAGGCCACTTCACACAAAGTACATAATTTCCTGGTTTTCCTCGCAGTGCCAGTCCCCCGGCTCCGTGTTCCTGTGGGTGGGAACGAGAGACCCAGCGCTGCTTTTCCAGCTTCCCTCTGGCTCTGGCGCTCCCTGCCCGCTGCCAGGGCTGGGGCTGGGGCTGAGCCCCTGGTGCCCAGCCCGCCCTGCCCTGCCCGGGCAGCACCCAGGGCACCCCCGGATGGCATCTGAGTGAGATGCTGACACAGCTCTCATCCTGACTATCCCGAGCAGCACTAATTAAGGGCTGTCCAACTGTGCTTGCTGTTGAGCCGCTTGCTCCGGTGGGTGACAGGGAACAGCCTGGGATCTGTCTGCAGAATGACATAACAAAGAAGGGGGGAAAAAACCGGCCCTCAGAGGGGGTGGGCTGCGATAGAAAGCCCTGAACCAGGCTTGAATGGCATATTTTGTTGTTATAAATATGTAATCTCAGATTAAGCACCACAGCGTGCTATGTTTTTGCTTTCATTATATATTTATTAGTGCTCCAGTGGTTGCTCTAAGTGATAATTATAGAGGAGCATAAATTAATAAGGAACTTGGGGAATGATCTTCCCTTTGTTAGAAAGGTTATCAATAAATCTTCCTTTTTTTTTTTTTTTTTTTTTTTAAGAGCATGATGGTCAGCACTGCTGATCTGCAGGTTTTGGATGGGGCTGGGGAGGGCAAGGACCCTCCAGGCACCAGGGGCTGCTCCATGTGAGGCTTGGAAAAAGAGACAGAGCAGCTCAGCCTGGAGACCCAGCAGCCCAAAGTTGACTTTTCTGTGTAGGGACTTGTGGTGGTGTTCGCAGGAGTCCCAGGGTGAGGGAAGAGATGAGAATGTTGACTCCATGTTTCAGAAGGCTGATTGATTATTTTATGATATATATGATATTAAAACTATACTAAAAGGATAGAAGAAAGGATTCCATCAGAAGGCTGGCTAAGAATAGAAAAAAAAAGAATAACAAAGGCTTGTGACTGACTGAGACAGTCTGGACAGCTGGGCTGTGATTGGCCATTAATTAGAAACAATCACATGAGCCCAATCCCAGATGCACCTGTTGCATCCCACAGCAGCAGATAACCATTGGGTACATTTTGTTCCTGTTGCATCCCACAGCAGCAGATAACCATTGGGTACATTTTGTTCCTGTTGCATCCCACAGCAGCAGATAACCATTGGGTACATTTTGTTCCTGTTGCATCCCACAGCAGCAGATAACCATTGGGTACATTTTGTTCCTGAGGCCTCTCAGCTTCTCAGGAGGACAAATCCCTAAGTAAAGGATTTTCCATAAAAGATGTCTGTGACAGGGACTTTGCCCAGGATGATCCCAAGCAGGGCCTGTCCAGGAGCCCCTTTGGGTGCAGCGTTGCCAGGGCACCCCAGAAGAGCAGGACGGGCTGGGAGGTGTTCCAGGGGTCCCTGCTGTCCCCGTTGTCACCCCCGAGGGGGCAGCAGGGCAGCGGGCAGGGCCAGGCCGGGCCGTTTGGGGACCCCGAGGGGCGGTGGCAGTGACACCTGCCGTGGGCAGCTGCCCCCAGCCGTGGCCGTGCCCCCCACGCCGCTGTCCTTTCCCGGCGCTCGCCCGCGCTGCAAACCAAAGAGCAAAGGTCTTTAACTCTTTAACCAAATTCCAATGTCTGCCAAATTCAATCGCTGTCATTCCCTCAGAAAAAGACACTGTAATATGTGCGTCCTGATCCAATTTTATAGAAAAAGACAGAATTTACATACTGTTTATTTAGTTAAGTCTCTAAAATCAATACCTTTGTCTGTAGCTCTTTTATTTAAAATACATCATGACATTGCAAACTGCTGTATAAATGAATTTTTCCAAACCACACATGTTGTTAATGTTTTTCTATTGCACATTTTTTTTAAAGTTTGAATCGCAGCATTTAATAGATCAACTTAAATGTATTTTAATATTGGATTACTAAAGAATGTTAAGTTTTACATTTCTAAAATTATAAATATTATTTCAAAAGGTCAGTCATTTGCCCAAGACTTATCTGTCCAATGGAGAACATATTTCAAACCATCCAGACACAGAAACTGATCATGTTAAATACTAAGAAAAAATGAAATCTCTTAATAATATATCTTTTTTTTCAGTAGTGGAGAGAGAGGAGAGAGCAGCCTTGGACTGATGAATACTTGTGTAGGCTGCCAGCAATGCTTCAGGACAAGAGAGACCTCTGTTTTGGGGGAAGACCTGGAATTTATGGTCTTCCTTTACACATAGGTTAAAGTGTGTTTAGGAGCCTGAAAGCAGGTGTAGAAAAGAGTTATTTTAAAGAAAATCTGGGAATTGAGCACCGAAATGAGTGATTTCCCTTCAGCACTAACTGATGCATTCCAATTTCACTGGATTTCCTTTTATAAGATTTGAATCTTTGCACAGAAAGAAGTTTTAAACCCTGGCAAACATTATTGGAATTGTTTGCTGTAAGCTCCCAGTTTGTGCTGTAGCCTGCTCATGAGCAAAGGATGCAGCAGGGCAGTTTGGGAAGGACCAAAACCTCCATTCCGTGATGCTCAGCTCTGTGTGCGATGGGATGCCACCCTTCAGGTGGTGACCTGGGCAGGGAAAGATGCTGCAAGTGTTCCAGGAAAGGCTGGAAGGGCTTGGAGCAACCTGGGACAGGAGGAGGTGTCCCTGTCCATGGCCATGTTGGGATGAAAGGGGTTTTGAGGTCCCTTCCAACCCAAACCAATCTGGTATTCCATGACTCTGCAATTATCCTCCTGTGAAACTGCACTTGCTGTGGGACTTTGGAGAAAAGATCCAGGAATTTATAGATCAAATGTGGTTGCTGTGGAATTCTGTCACTTGTCACTGCCAGGATGACCTGGAAGAAAGTGTGCAATCATCCCTGGAAGCCTCTGCAGGTGACACCAGGATGATTGTGTCATCTTTGGGTATGGAAGTTTTTAGTGTTCATAGTGGTGGAAATAAGAACCAGGCCTCAAATGTCACTTCTTTAGTTTCAGTATTTGAGTCCTTGCCCTGCATTTCTTAGAAAGTGGATTTATTCTTTTGTGATTGCTCATTTAAAAATGCAAACAAAACCTTTTTATTGATTTGTGTGTATTGGCAGAATTACTGTAATTGCATCAAATGACATAATTGGTGTAAATAGGTATAATGATGTCATTAGCATGTGTGATTGTGACATTTAACAGTGTAATTAAAATGTATAATGACATGGTAAAAGTCCTTATTAAAGAATGCCAGAAAAGCTCTGCAGGTGGACAGAGCAGGATTTTAAAAATTCAATATTGCTGTCACTCTTTCATGTTCTTTTCAAAGCAGCAAAAGCCATTAGGTCACATCAAAACTGATTTTTAAATCCACAGGTCTGTTCCTGGGAAGGCTTTTTCCCCTGGGAAGGTTCCAGCAGCACCTTGGTGCCTTCAGAGTTCCAGTTCAGGGTGGGAAAATCTGCTCACCCCCTCTGTGCTGCCTGGGTTCAGCCTTTCTGTGGGAAATTGCTCCCACACCACATTCCCTGTTTTCATGGGCATGGAGGGCTCAGAAGGAGAGCTCAGCTGGGAAGGGAGCTGAACTGACACCAGCGTGCTCAGAGCAACACTGGCTGGGAGGTTTCAGCTCCAGGAGGGCTGGGAGCAGGTAGAAATCCCCAGGGGATGAAGGGATGCACCAGGCACAAAGGGATTTCATTACGTTCACCTGAACACCCTGCCAGGGGAAGGTGACCCCATCCCCAGGGGATGATCCCCACTGTTGTTCCATTCTTTGTCTTGGGCTTCCCATGACCCAAGTTTGTGGGCTGTGCCCAAATGGCAGAGGATGTGCCAAAGTTTTATAGAATCATGGAATACCAGACTGGTTTGTGTTGGAAGGGACCTTAAATCCCATCCCATTGCACTCCTGCCATGGGCAGGGACACCTCCCACTATCCAAGCTCGTCCAACCTAAAGTAAATTGAGGAAAAGTTAATAAAGGATTCCCAGAATCTCAGAATGTTTTTGGTTGGATTGGACCTTGACAGAACCAATGATCAGTGTGGGATGCTTGGAATATCATAATGTAGCACTGGATTTATTTGTGGGGAGTCTAAACTTTGCTTGGAAATCTGTCCCTTGTCCAAAATCTGGTCACTCTGGTGATGAGGAGCTGAACGAGGGGCTCTTGTGCCCCTCGTGCTAAGGAATGCTGAGTTAATTCAGCTCTGGGAGTATTGGAGTATTTACTCTTCATAAATGATGAGGCAAAGTCCAACCAAATGTGAATTATGTTCTCACTAATTTAATAACACAAAACGTTTTTTCTCACCTAATGTGTTAATAACAGCCTGTGTTGACACCACAGGGATAATCTCATTCTGAGAGCAGTTTCTGCAAGGAGCTCCTGTGAAACTCTCGTGGGGTTCTCTGGGAGCAGGGATTGCCACCCCACGTGGGTGCAACTAAATGACACCAGTTCTGACCAGAAATAAATATTTTTCAGGTGAAACTTACTATTTTTTTTTCAGCAGGTTGTACTTGGTCTATGACAGCACTGCAAAGAACACCAGAATGAGTAAATATTACTCCCCAGCAGGGAAGGTTTGAGTAGGCACCGAGTTACTGTGAAGCATCGAAGGGCAGGGCCAAGAAACCGTGTTCCAGCGTTTGCTCTCACACTCGAGAGGTCACTTTATTCCATTGCAGTCATGCTGAGGGTGGATTGTGCATGTCTGCAGGTTTGAGATGTGCAGATGCGGCTGGGTGGGAGCTGCTGTGCCACCTCCAGATAAAAGGGAGGCACCAGCTGCTGGATGGAGAGGATGGCTCTTCATGGAATCATGGAATGATCTGGGTTGGAAGGACTTTAAACCCCATCCATTCCCACCCCTGCCATGGTCAGGGATGCTTTCCACTATCCCAGGGTGCTCCAAGCCCCAGTGTCCAACCTGGCCTGGGACACTTCCTGTGATGGGGAATCCCAGTTTCTTTGGGCAGCCTGTTCTCTTGCTTGTGCACAGCACATGTGTGGAATGGTTCCTGCTGAACTGTGTTCCCTATCTCTGAGTTTTTCCCAAGGAAAACCCTCGTAGGCAACTGCACCAGCTGCAGACTGCTGGGGCTGAGAGCCTGGCACTGGCTCAGCCCTGCAAGTGCTGGGCCTTGCTGCACTGCTGGGCCTTGCTGTGCTGCTGGGCCTTGCTGCACTGCTGGGCCTTGGCCTTGCTGCACTGCTGGGCCTTGCTGTGCTGCTGGGCCTTGCTGCACTGCTGGGCCTTGGCCTTGCTGCACTGCTGAGCCTTGGCCTTGCTGCACTGCTGGGCCTTGGCCTTGCTGCACTGCTGGGCCTTGGCCTTGCTGCACTGCTGGGCCTTACTGCACTGCTGGGCCTTGCTGCACTGCTGGGCCTTGGCCTTGCTGCACTGCTGGGCCTTGCTGTGCTGCTGGGCCTGGCTTTGCTGCACAGCTGGGCCTTACTGCACTGCTGGGCCTTGCTGTGCTGCTGGGCCTGGCTTTGCTGCACTGCTGGGCCTTGGCCTTGCTGCACTGCTGGGCCTTGGCCTTGCTGCACTGCTGGGCCTTGCTGTGCTGCTGGGCCTGGCTTTGCTGCACTGCTGGGCCTTGCTGTGCTGCTGGGCCTTGCTGTGCTGCTGGGCCTTGGCCTTGCTGCACTGCTGGGCCTTGCTGCACTGCTGGGCCTGGCTTTGCTGCACTGCTGGGCCTCTGCACTGCCCTGGCCTTGCTGCACTGCTGGGCCTTGCTGGGCTGCTGGGCCTTGCTGTGCTGCTGGGCCTTGGCCTTGTTGCACTGCTGGGCCTTGCTGCACTGCTGGGCCTTGCTGCACTGCTGGGCCTGGCTTTGCTGCACTGCCGGGCCTCTGCACTGCCCTGGCCTTGCTGCGCTGTTGCCTCACGTGGGGCTGCAGACACTTGGAACTCATCCCTGCCAAACAAACGGAGGTTGCCAGCAGGGAGGGCTCTCGCCAGGCTCCTCTGACCGAACTGTGTGTGGGGACACCTCTCACCTCATGCCTCCCTCACCCCGACACTGCCTGCTGTGCCCAGACGCTTTTCTGATGCTGCCCCTTCCATCAGCAGCTGACACAAGCTCGGGGGTCTCGTCACACAGGGCAGGCAGTCCCACTTTGACAGGGTGTCTGTCATCGTGCTAACGCAGGCACATGGTGACACACTTCATGGGCACGTGCTCAGAGATGGACAGGAAGGATTGGCCTTAGGCCCTAGCAAGAGCAGCATTTCTGTGCTGAGAGCTGACGTGTAATTTGAAATAATAGTGTGCCAATAGGAAATTGGTGTAGAATGGGAGCTTCAAAATCAGCCTTTAGCTGGGCAGGAGGGCTCAGGACCTTCCTGCAGCAGGCCCTCATCAGAGTGTGGCTCTGAAAACGTTTCTGGTGGTTCTGTTTGTGCAGAAGGGAGCAGCAGGCTGAGTCCTGACTGCATTTCCTGGAAATGCCCTGGAACTCCTCAGTGGCTGAGGGAAAGGCTGTTCCAGGCCAGCTGGGACAGCTCACACTTGTGATTTTATCCCCACACCCAGGACTGAATTGGCATGGCACTGTTATCAGGATCTGTGTCTGCATATGGATTATGGATGTAGCTTTAAGTGACTCTGTTAAATCACAGATTATCCACTGCTACCCCAAACTGTTCAACTGTCCATCCTAGAGGAGGTCACTGTTAACACAGCAAATAATTTAAAGAGCTGAATGCTGGAAGGGGGTCTGGGGCCACTGGACATCACACTGTAATTGCTCATTTAACTAATTTAGCAAGTCCCAAAGCAGCTGGACAGTTTTATTTATTTATGGATTCTATATTATCTAAAGATGTTTTATGCATGTGATTTTGAACTGATTCACTTAAACTTCTACATAGAGGAGAACCAGGTCTCATTGTGATTTACTCTTTTTCTTCTCCTGGTACCATTTGCTGTTTGTGGGAAGTTCATATTTCAGCTCAAAGAGGAGAATTTTATTACTCTAATTATTGTTTGCTAAATTATAGAGTTTAAATGGTGACTAAATAGTTCATGTACCATCTCCAAGTCAGAATAGCTGGTAATGCTGTGAGTGAAAGGGATAATTTCAGATGGATATAAGGGTGTATCAAGCAAGGCAGTTAATTTAGGAGTTTGCCTGATTTCCTAACAGCTTCTATTTCCCTAATACATTTATACTATAATGTGCTCTAAACATATTAAAATGCGTTATCAGTCGCTTAGCAAACCTCCCTAAAGATGTTTGTATTCATGAGGCAAGTGTAAGCAGAAGAAACACAGCTTTATTTCACTTACTCCGCTGCTTTGTTCATTAAGCTAATTACTGTATTCTACATCCTTCTTTTTCATCTCACTTGTTTCTGGAGCTTGATCCTTTCCCAACCCTGAATCGACTGTTACTGAACAGTTGAAGCTGAACAGGAAGGAATTGCAGGTGTCAACTCACAGTTTACAAATATGACATCTCCTCTGGCATAGCTGGAAATATGAAATATTGATTTATGTGCAGTAAAAGGTCTTATAAAAATGATCACATACACATGAGAGATTAATGCGCTGGAGATCAATAGAAATTTCATTCTTGACGCTAGACTGTCACCTATGGTGAAATGCTAAAATACAGAAATCAATATTATCTATGAAATGTCAAATTTATTATAATTATGAGGATGAAAGCTGGCCAAGTGGCTCCCAGGAGAGAAGGAAGGATAGGTTACTGTGCTGAAGCATCCTTCATGTCCCTTGTTCACTTGCTGCCAATTTGAGAGCAATATTGGTGCAGGGGGTTTTCAGGCATTATGTATCACCGTGCAGGAACAAATTCCTCCTGGAATATTTAACTCTTGAATCTGACAATAACACAGGCGTCTCCGCAGCCAAACGGCTCGGGGGGCTTGGGGAATACAGAGCCTGGGGGCTGTGGGAAATGTGCCAAAAGCAGAGACATTTCTGTGGGGGTGGAGGGCTGAGCCCAGCCTGCTGAGGGAGCTCAGCAGGGAGGGGGGATGAAATCCCTGGAATTGGGGGTGCTCCTGTTCTTCTGTGTGCTGGGGGTGTTTATCTGATTGCAGGATTTACATTTTGTGTAGGCTTAGCTATCAGCTTGGTTCTTACAATATGGCCCTATGGTCTGTTACTTCTTCTCAGTGTTCAGAGAAATAACACTGCTGCACATCCAGTGCAGGAGAAGGGTGTGCACAGTCCCACCACCTGTGAGTGGTACAGATCCTGCAGGGATTGTACAAGTGTGTGCCAGGGATTCACTGAAGGGATTTGTACAAGTGTGTGCCAGGGATTCCTGCAGGGATTTGTACAAGTGTGTGCCAGTGATTCACTGAAGGGATTTGTACAAGTGTGTGCCAGGGATTCCAGCAGGGATTTGTACAAGTGTGTGCCAGGGATTCCAGCAGGGATTTGTACAAGTATGTGCCAGTGATTCACTGAAGGGATTTGTACAAGTGTGTGCCAGTGATTCCTGCAGGGATTTGTACAAGTGTGTGCCAGTGATTCACTGAAGGGATTTGTACAAGTGTGTGCCAGTGATTCACTCACTGAAGGGATTTGTACAAGTGTGTGCCAGGGATTCACTGAGGGGATTTGTACAAGTGTGTGCCAGTGATTCACTGAAGGGATTTGTACAAGTGTGTGCCAGTGATTCACTGAAGGGATTTGTACAAGTGTGTGCAAGTGATTCCTGCAGGGATTTGTACAAGTGTGTGCCAGGGATTCACTGAAGGGATTGTACAAGTGTGTGCCAGTGATTCCTGCAGGGATTTGTACAAGTGTGTGCCAGTGATTCACTCACTGAAGGGATTTGTACAAGTGTGTGCCAGTGATTCACTGAAGGGATTTGTACAAGTGTGTGCCAGGGATTCACTGAAGGGATTGTACAAGTGTGTGCCAGTGATTCCTGCAGGGATTTGTACAAGTGTGTGCCAGTGATTCACTCACTGAAGGGATTTGTACAAGTGTGTGCCAGGGATTCACTGAAGGGATTTGTACAAGTGTGTGC
Organism: Agelaius phoeniceus; assembly: GCF_051311805.1. NCBI lineage: Eukaryota > Metazoa > Chordata > Aves > Passeriformes > Icteridae > Agelaius > Agelaius phoeniceus. The sequence goes on along the minus strand of NC_135271.1, from coordinate 50,311,052 downwards.
CAGGGATTCACTCACTGAAGGGATTTGTACAAGTGTGTGCCAGTGATTCACTGAAGGGATTGTACAAGTGTGTGCCAGGGATTCACTGAAGGGATTGTACAAGTGTGTGCCAGTGATTCACTCACTGAAGGGATTTGTACAAGTGTGTGCCAGGGATTCACTGAGGGGATTTGTACAAGTGTGTGCCAGTGATTCACTGAAGGGATTTGAACAAGTGTGTGCCAGTGATTCACTGAAGGGATTTGTACAAGTGTGTGCCAGTGATTCACTGAAGGGATTTGTACAAGTGTGTGCAAGTGATTCCTGCAGGGATTTGTACAAGTGTGTGCCAGGGATTCACTGAAGGGATTGTACAAGTGTGTGCCAGTGATTCCTGCAGGGATTTGTACAAGTGTGTGCCAGTGATTCACTCACTGAAGGGATTTGTACAAGTGTGTGCCAGTGATTCACTGAAGGGATTTGTACAAGTGTGTGCCAGGGATTCACTGAAGGGATTGTACAAGTGTGTGCCAGTGATTCCTGCAGGGATTTGTACAAGTGTGTGCCAGTGATTCACTCACTGAAGGGATTTGTACAAGTGTGTGCCAGGGATTCACTGAAGGGATTTGTACAAGTGTGTGCCAGGGATTCCTGAAGGGATTTTTACAAGTGTGTGCCAGTGATTCACTGAAGGGATTTGTACAAGTGTGTGCCAGTGATTCACTCACTGAAGGGATTTGTACAAGTGTGTGCCAGGGATTCCTGAAGGGATTTTTACAAGTGTGTGCCAGTGATTCACTGAAGGGATTTGTACAAGTGTGTGCCAGGGATTCACTCACTGAAGGAATTTGTACAAGTGTGTGCCAGGGATTCACTGAAGGGATTTGTACAAGTGTGTGCCAGGGATTCCTGAAGGGATTTTTACAAGTGTGTGCCAGGGATTCCTGAAGGGATTTGTACAAGTGTGTGCCAGGGATTCCCTCACTGAAGGAATTTGTACAAGTGTGTGCCAGGGATTCACTGAAGGGATTTGTACAAGTGTGTGCCAGGGATTCACTCACTGAAGGGATTTGTACAAGTGTGTGCCAGTGATTCACTCACTGAAGGGATTTGTACAAGTGTGTGCCAGGGATTCCTGAAGGGATTTGTACAAGTGTGTGCCAGGGATTCACTCACTGAAGGGATTTGTACAAGTTTGTGGCAGCCAACTCACTTCATGCATTGAGTTTACAGTCTCCCCAAAAGTAACCCAAGGAGGTTGTGAACTGGCAAGAAAAGAATAACAGATCATGGGTTCTTCACAGTTTTTTCTTTGTTGTAGACCTCTGATATAAGTGGGAATTTGTAATTAGTAAAAGCCTTCTGATATCTGGGGATGCTGTTAAATATCTGATGCCATGGCAAAGGGTTTGACTTCTTGCAGGTGAATTCTATCTTTTCTGATGCCTTCTATTTCTGTTGCATAGGGAATTTGATTTCAGTTATTCAGTGTTAGCCATGTAAAAAAATTCCATTTATGATTCCCTTTAATTCCCTTTTGTACCCTGTACCTCTTTGGTGCTTTGGTTCTGTTCTGCTTTTACTCCTGACCGGCCAAAATATCTTCCTGTCTTTATTTCCCACTCTGTGAGTGGCCCTTCTGCCCCTCAGGAACCACAGGTGCCTTCATCTAACCCTTTTGAAGTGCTGTTATGTGTCATTTTACCTTCATTTTCAGGGCCTTTGCTTTACTTTTCTGATTTCAGTAACATCCCCCAGAGAGGAAGGTGAGGAATACTCTCCCTCACTGTGGGATTATTGCTGCTGCCCTTGTCTTTGAAAGGAAAAATGCCTTTTGGCTTATCAATATTTCCTTCTCCTAAGCTGCCCCACACAGTCCTGGTCTTGTCTGCCTTGCCTGTGGGCTTTTTTGGGGTAGCAACTGGAATCTTTACAAACCAGAGGCAGAATGCACCTGCAGCTGCAGGAGTGGGGATGCATTTGGGTCAGGGTGAGACCTGGACTCTCCTGAGCTCTTTGAATGGGCAAAGAGCCTTTGAAAAGTCAGTTTATTATTATTAATTTCTTGTTCATGTTCATGGAAATAACAGTGCTCCTCATCCAGTGCAGGAGAAGGTGTGAGTGACACCTGTAGTGGGGAGGGCTCCTGGGAAGGGCAAGTCCTGCTTTTCCTCTGCTTTTCCATGCTGCACATTGATTGGCACAAAGATCCTCCTGAGAAACTGGGTTTGGGCTAGAAGAAGCAGCTCATGCCTTGTTTAGTTTTGCTTTAAAAAGGAAGTGGTGATTCATGAGGAATTTGTGGATCCCAGGCTTTTTGCCAGGGCACCACAGTTTGGGACCAGCCCTGGTGCAGAGGTTTTAAGCTGACATTGGAACGTTTTTACCCCATTTTACAGAGGATACAATTGCTGCACCAGGAGATTTGTGCCAACGTCTTCAAACATATTCTGAGCTTAGATGCTCAGTTTGGAGAATCCCAGAATCACTGAGGCTGCAGGAGACCTCCAAGGCCAACCTTCAGCTGAATCCCCCCGTGCCCACCAAACCACTCTGGGAAACAAACACTCTGTCCACTCATTTTCCCAGCATTTCCTGGAATGGTGACTCCAGCAGGGCCCTGGGCAGCCTGGGCCAGCACTTAACCACTCCTCCAGGGGTGGAATCTCCCCTGATGTCCAACCTGGGCCTCCCTTGGCACAGCTCGAGCCATTCCCTCTCGCCCTGCCCCTTGTTCCTTGGGAGAAGAGACTGAGCCTCACCTGCTGCCCTCCCCTGCCAGGGACATGAGGAGAGCTCCTTCAGGTACTTTGAGAGCAGCTTTTCAGGGAGGTTTCTTGCCAGGAAAATGGTGAAAAACACAAACCCAAATCAGGTTTTGGGTTCCAGACACCAACAGGGAGTGGAACACTTCTGCTCTTGGGGCTGTTGCTGAATGCAAAGCACGTCTGTAGGGAAGGAGTAAGTGCAGAGTGGAGCAGCAAGAGAGAGCCTGCATCTTCCACACTTTCTTGGCTCTGCCAGACCTCTGAGCTCTTTGCTCAGAGTCGTTCTGGGAGGGATACTTCAAAAAAATACAGATATTCCCCATCAAAGGGTGTCTGTGGCAACCCCACACCCGCCCGGCTCCTCCATGAGGAGATTCAGCTGCTGCTGTTGACAACTGAATGGACTGAACAGATCATTCGGTGAGAAAAGAATTCTTTACCACCTTTAATTGTGAAATAATTTCTTATTCATACACATTCATTTCCTAACGCTTTCCTTTTCCAGGCCCTTTGCATTTTAATGCATTTCCAGTTAAGCAAACAAGTAGATGGAGTTGATTTCTGTCTGTAATACACACTTTCCTTTTCTATTTTTCCTTTTACTTGTGGGAAGAGGCAGAGAAGGAAGAAAAAAATTTATTTTTTTTTATTACACTGTAGCATTTACACAGTTTTTCTAAATAGAGATTTGGGGAGATTTTTTTTCACCCTTTTCCCTGCTTCTTAAGGTTTTTCTGTACCTCAAGTAGCCAAAGCAGTTCAAGTTAATACTTAATGCACCACACTTTAAGAGATAGGCATTTCTTGCAGTCAGGTCTCAATTAAGAGATAAAAGACAAAAAGTGCAAAGCACTTGATAAAGCTCAGAATACAAGGAGCAGCATGGAAGTGCTTGAAGCTGTCCATAGCGATAACTGGATAGCCAGCTGGAATCTTCTTGAAATGAAGTGGGTGCTCTAACTTATCAAATTCCACATATGGGGAAATTATTGGTGCCCACAGGGGTGATTAACACGAACTCGGTGGGTCAGAAACAAGCTGGGATAAAGGTGAGGGCTGTATCTGCCTATCAACACGGAATGGAGCCATTTAGAGGGAGATAGCGGCGGGCTTTTCACTGCCCTGTATCTGCAGCACTGCAGCTTGTCAGGGGAGAGGCACGGGGGAAGCTGCACACCCAGGCTGTGCTGGATGATGTGCAAATTGCAGTGCACATTAAAATGTAATCTATTTTAATAAGTCATATTAAGATTACATTTTAGATAATTGTGTGTTTATCTTATACAACAAATATTTGCCCTGCTGTATATAGTCCCTGTCACTCTCTCGCTCTCTCTTTAAATTCCAAGTGCCAGCCCCAAAAGAGAGAGCAGCATTTAACTGGGAGAAGGGAAGCATCAGCTGGAGCTGAGGTGAGCCAGGCTGGGAGGTGAGGAGGGGCTGGGGAGTGCCAGTGACTCTGCCAAGGGCAGTGTGGGCACGGAGCCCTGGCTCCCTCCTGCCCTGGGGCAAGTGCAGGGCAGTCCCAGCGCCCCTGGGGCTGTGCTGGGCTCACTGGGCTCAGCCAAGGCTTTGGGTCCAAGCCAGGTGGGACTGACACTGACAAAGAGGGTTCTCTGCTCTGGTTTTGGGGCCCATCCAGGTGCTCCCATGGTGAGGAGGGTCCCGTGTCCCCCTCCACGGGCACTGCTGGGCTGGCACCCTCCTGCTCCTGCCCGTGCTGCCCCTGGCACCCTGCAAAGCCCAGGGAGTGAGTGTGTGCCCTCACAGGCCTCCTTCCAGCCCCCTCTGCCACAGCTCTGCAGGACAGCTCCCGGGCTGGGGCTGCCACTGCTCCGGGCTCAGCACCGCCCCGGGCTCCTGCCTCCCCCTGCCCCATCCCTGGGCTCAGGCTGCTGGTTCTGGGGGTCCCTACTCTCTGCTGGAGAGTTTGTGCAGCCTACAGGCAGCAGCCCTGTCACTGTCACTGCTGACAGTGGGCAGAACACAGCAGACAGAGCTCTTACCAGGCTTCAGAGACCTGGGCTGGGATGGTGTCTGAGGCCTCAGTGTGGAATTATTGGAGTTCAGGCCTGGAACAGAATTACTTTGTGCCCATTTAAGGTGTTTACTCATCACTCCTAATTTTGTGTGGTTGCTGCTGCTCGCTGTGTTTTGTTTCCCGAGAGCTGTGGAGCTGTTTGAGGTGTTCCTGGGCTGCACTGGGGAGCCAGGAGCTGGTTTGGAGCTGACACCTCAGTGTTTCGAGGGTGATGGGGACGATGGAGGTGCCACAGCTGAGCCATGGCCGGGCGGTCGTTCAAAACAGCCAAACCCCCGCTGTCCAGATCATTAATATACATTAAATTAGCAGCATTTCCTTTTTAGTTGTGGGCAGCAGAAGCTGAGTATTCAGGTAAAAAGATTCCTGGGGATCCTGAAGTGTTCGGCTGCTTGCTTCTCCTTACCAGAGCCTCCCAGAGCAGCTGGGCTGGGCAGGCACCTCTGTTTTGTGCACACACCACACAGGCTGTTTATTCAGCCCAGAGCCCATCTCCCTTATTTGCTTATTCCACGAGCAATTTTGGTTCATTTCTGATGGGTTTTTCCCCTACTTTCTCAAGTACACTGCAATTTCCAGCCCAGTATTTGCTCAGCTGACAGCACTGTAATCGATGGCTGGAAATAAGGCTGAATCCCGGCATTTCTGTTAAAAGAAAGTGTTTGGGAACAATCAGATGAACAATGGTGTCGGCAATAAAACTTGGAGTGAAATTGGACTGGCACAGCTGACCCTGGCTCTAATCTTTGTTCCTGCCATGGGACTGAATGTCAGGAGGTGAGTCCCGGTGACATCCCTGAGCCTGCAGGATTGAGGGCACCGAGCACCTCCCTCCCTGGCCACAAACAAACTAACAACTTCAAATGCCTCTTAACCTTCATCTCCATGAGCTTCAAAGGATCAGCATGAGATGCATCTTCATCCCTCATCGCAGCAGAAATCCAGGGACAATGTGATCAGTGGGCTCAGGGGCTGTGCCTCCTCTCCTGCAAATGTCTCCTTTTATTCTGCTTCCCTTGAAGGGGAAGCAGAAGGGAAAGCAGGGAGTATTTTGGTGCAGAGCCTTATTTCCTGCAGGTATTTATACCTCTGATGGAGTAGATCCAAATTAGGGAGTGAAAAGTGTCTGGGGAGAATAAGTTCTCACCTGGAGCATTTTTTTTATTTATTGCTTATGATGAATTAGAGAGAATTTTGATACCCAGTAAACACCCAGTAAACTTTTCCTCTTTTTGAGTTTTTCTTCATTTTCCCTTGGTGTTTTCTCTTTTTGCTGCCTGTTAAAGCAGAGGCAGGTTTGAATAATTCAGAGTTTCTGAGTCAGGAGCTGGGAGGGTGAGGTGACCACCTGACACTCGTGTGGTTGATTTCTCTCCATTAACGCTGCATCATTAACTCTGCCCCCCTGTTAAAGGGAGAGGCTGGCCCATGCCAGGGGTGCTGAGGGAGATGAGAACAGCTCTGGGTTAACCTAGAGCAGGGCAGGGGCCTGGTGCCAGCTGCTGGGAAGTGCAGCTACACCAGGGCTGTGTTCTGGGGGTTGCTTGGCATTCCATGGAGGTGTTTCTGCTGCTTGGGCTGGTGCCTGGGGAAATACCATCCACTCCCTGGAAAAAAACAAAGGCAACGTCTCCAGCAGCGTGTTCTACCCTGAGCAAAGTAAACTGTGAGTAAAGGAAAGGTTAATCAAAGTGGTGTCTTGCTAGAAGGAATGGGAAGGCTGCATTGTGCTCCTTGCCCCCCTGGCTGCAGAGACCAGGAGCTCCCAGGGATGCTGCAGGTGTGAGGGGCACTGTGCTCCTGGCTGCTTGGTTTTGGTTTACCTGCAGAGATCAGGAGCTCCCAGGGATGCTGCAGGTGTGAGGGGCACTGTGCTCCTGGCTGCTTGGTTTTGGTTTTACCTGCAGAGATCAGGAGCTCCCAGGGATGCTGCAGGTGTGAGGGGCACTGTGCTCCTGGCTGCTTGGTTTTACCTGCAGAGATCAGGAGCTCCCAGGGATGCTGCAGGTGTGAGGGGCACTCTGCTCCTGGCTGCTTGGTTTTACCCACTGGGTTCAGTTTCCAGCTGCTCAGTGGGACTTGGAGTCAGGAAATTCTGCAATGGTTTGGGTTGGAAGGGACCTCAGAGCCCATCCAGAGCCACCCCTGCCATGGCAGGGACACTTTCCATTATCCCAGGTGCTCCCAGCCCCAGTGTCCAGCCTGGCCTTGGGCACTGCCAGGGATCCAGGGGCAGCCACAGCTGCTCTGGGCACCTGTGCCAGGGCCTGCCCACCCTCACTGTGCAAGAACATCTTCCTTGAGCCTCTCTGGCATCAGCACTGCCCTGTTTCTGACCTCACCATGGGACAAAGGAAGGATGGAAGGGAAGGAAGCAGCTCCTGGAATGTGGGAGCTTTGGCATTCGTTGCCCTGAGCTGCCCCTTGTGTTGCAGATTTGAGAGCTGGGCAGTCCCAGGCTGTGCTCAGAGCTCATCCCAGGCTGGGCAAGCCTTTATTTCAGCTTCTGTTGCTCAGGCCAGCAGGTATTGCTGAAATCACTGAAAACACACACGGGGAATATCCCTGGAAAGTGGGAAAATTTGGTGTTACTTAAACACCACCTTTTCCCAAGCAAAGGAAAGCTGTACCCTATTGCACTGCCTTAATTACCTTTATTGTTTCAAGCAGTGTGGACTGGCTTTTCCCCACCACAGCTGATCTGACAGCCTGCACGTGTTTGCCTTTTCCTCCTGGAGGCACAGGGCAGGGAGGCTCCTGTTCCAGCCCTGTTTGATAGCCTGCCACAACCTGAGCTAAGCAGGTGGCAGGGTGAAGTACAAAAGCTTCGCTAAACAAAGAATTTTTATTTCCTGGACTGTGCCCGCAGGGGAGGAATTCTGAAAGCAAAGCAGGCACCTGACAGCCAAAGAGCATCCCAAATTTTTAAACGAACGGCTCGATTGTTCTTTTGTAAAGCTATGCAGATGAACGGCAATTTACAAATAAAAGAGGCGTTTGTGATGGCTGGCCACTGAAAAAAATAGCAAATTACAAAGCGGGTCATGATTCCTTGAGAAATTGGTTTCTAAAGCTGCCTGGATGAGCTGTCTTTGTCCACCTGACTCGGGGCAGGGCACTGTGAGCAGCCCCAGCCTGCTTTTCCTGGGATTTCCCTGGGACAGGTGACAGCAGGGTGGCTCTGGGGGCAGCCCCTGCTGCTGGCTCTGCCTCAGTCCCGGAGCTTTGCTCCCCCTCCTCTCCAACACCAAACCCCAAGGCAGCAGCCCCGTGGCCTCTGCTGCGAGCCCAGAGCTCCTGAGCAATAAACACCCCTGGCCCTGCTGGAATTAATAAAGTTAGTTTGAGCCTCAAATGGCTCTGATTTGCTTCCCCGTTTTCATAGGTGATTTCACTAAGCAGCAGCACTTGCTAATCCCACATTCACATAGATAGAAGGTCAAAGTTGGTCAGTGAGCCAAGAAATACCATATCAGGGTTTCTTTCCTCTCCAATTGAAAGAGGTATAAATTGTGGAATTAGTGTATTGATTGAAGGCTACAACTTCAAGCAATCAGTTTTTCTGGCTTGACAAGATTATTTTATCCTACTTTTCTTTTATTATTATGTGTTGTATTTGAGTCATCCTTCAGGCAGATGAAGTGACAGCTTGATTTAACTCAATAAAACCCAGCAGTTAGGAAACCTACTGAGCCGAACAAAAGCGGAGGGCGGCAGCGAGGGAAGGTGCTCGGCGGTGTGAGCGAGCAGAGCGTGCTGCAGGGACACAACATTAACGGGAATTAGGCTCTAATCAATGCATTTCTATGGAAACTCAGCACCAGGCTGCACGCCCTCCGTGCTGGGCCCGTGGACGGGGGATCCTGCCCTTCCTGCCGGCCAGTGAAATTGGAATTTCTGCTGCCGGTTCCATTGCAGCTGGGCTTTGGCGGAACTGCAGGAACTTGGGTTTTGTTGCTTTCCCGATAAGTTTGAAGGGAAATGCTTCAGCAGGGGGTTGTAATTATGTGGCAATTAAAATAGTAATAAAGTAAGTAAAAAAAATAATAATAAAATAAGTTTTTGGACAGGAGGTCTTTGCTTGGGTGTAGATCAGCGAACACCAACAGTAAAAGGTATATTTTTTGTCTTCACAAGGGTTTTTTCTCTTGGTCCTGCCTGTGTTATATGTGAAGTAAAGAGCCCAGAAAAAGGCTGCTGTAAGGCAGCCCCTCTTTGTCCTGGACTTTGCCAGAGGTCCTGGTGCACTCAGCTCTGAGGATGTGCCTGAGCTGGGGCCCAGTAAATGACTCCATTTCCCCTTTGTCTGTGTGGGCAGTAGGTTCAGGGCCATGCACTGGGATTGGGATTTGTTGCAGGAAAGTGGGAACCTGCTGGAGTGGGGTGACCCATGTTGGCTCTCGGGGTGAAGAAAGAGAAAGAGGTGGCCAAGGTGACAGCAACAGGCCTTGGCTCTGCACCTCAGGTGTCTGCTCGCTGCTCCTGGTCCCTCAGCAGATGGAAATGGGGAAAACTCATTCTTGATGTGTGAAAAACGATCTCAGTGCATTATTTACATCCCTGGAAGTGCTCCAGGCCAGGCTGGACGGGGCTTGGAACACCCTGGGATGGTGGGAGGTGCAGGGTTAGAATGGGATGGGCTCTGAGGTCTCACCCAACCCAAACCATTCTGGGATTCTGAGATTCACTGTATTTTAATCATCATTTCATCTGGGTGATGAGTTCAAGATCCCAATTATCTATGTTAATTAGTAAATGATCTCTCGCTGAGTTATCTTGAAGAGTCACTGATTTGGCTGGTAGGTTTGGGTTGGTTTCCTTCCCACTTGGACTATTTTTGCAGACGTGCATCTGAAATGCTCATGGGTGTTAGAATCACTTTAAAAGCTGCATTTACTAAAACAAAGTTGCATAATCTATAAATACATGTAAAATCCACTGCTTTAAGCAGCACTCCTGTGGCAAACAACAGCATCTGTTCAACACTGGGGCAGTGAGAGGGACTCTCTGGCAGTGAGGTCTGGATCCACACTTTTCCATCTCCGTTCCTGTCATCAATGGGATGTAAAAGCAGGAAAAGGACAACTCCCACTTAAGGGCTCAGGTGAAAGCCCAGGCTGCTGCCCCATTATTTTAAAAACCATGGTTTGCAACTTTCAGACCATGCATTAACATTCACTAACTTGTGTGTAATTTCTCCCACCCAACATTTCTTTACCATTTAAAGTTGTTTTCATCTTCCCATGGAACAGCATATATTGTCATGATCTCCTTAAACTGCAGTTTGGTAAATGACTTGTTTAAATTTAAGGAAAAGAGGTTGTTGATAAGTATAGTTTTCTAATACTCTTCCTCAGCTGTCATTTACTTTGACTAAATTTATTTAAACCACCTTAACCTTTCAGAGAAAGGCCAGGAGATGTTTAAAAGAATAATATGTGTCTGACATTTTGGTTTACCAAAAGGACACCATCATAATTCTGTAGTGCCTCTGTTAAAAATAAGCTAAGAAAAGAAAACTAAAATCTCTTTTTCTTTCTGCTTAATTTTGAAAGAATGGAAGGAAATTTGATTGATCGCTGCATTAGGAAGTGACCTGCAGAGGTGATCACCAATGCATTGATCTGTCCCTGCAGCAGGGCGTGCTGAGCAGCTGCCACGTGCAGGTGGCCTGTCCCTGCCTGAGGAGCACCTGAGAGCTTTCCATGCCCATTCTGAGAGGTTTCCATGCCCATTCTGAGAGGTTTCCATGCCCATTCTGAGAGGTTTCCATGCCCATTCTGAGAGGTTTCCCTCCCAAACCTGGGCTTTGGGTGCTCCTCCTGGCCCTGCCCATGCTCTGTCCTGGTGTGGCACTGTCCCAGGCTGCTCCAAACCCCATCCAGCCTGGCCTTGGGCACTGCCAGGGATCCAGGGGCAGCCCCAGCTGCTCTGGGAATCCCAGCCCAGCCAGGAATTCCCAATTCCCAATGTCCCATCCATCCCTGCCCTCTGGCACTGGCAGCCATTCCCTGGCTCCTGTCCCTCCATCCCTTGTCCCCAGCTCTCCTAGGCCACCATTTTATCTTAAATAATGGGATTCAAATAATCTTTAAAATGTGTTAAGATGTAAATTCAAAATTAAAGAAATCAAAGTCTCCTAACTTGATACCCAGACTGAAGTTACACTTTTGCCCTTCTGGCCTTGCCCAAAGTTGTGTGAATTAAGGGCAGTGTCAGCTGTGATCTGCATTTCCCTGCTTTTGTCAGCTTGTGTCACAACCTCAGCATTATTTAAATGAAATTTTCTTTTCTGTTTTTTTTTTTTTAATATTTAATATTCCCATTCAGGTATTCAAGCCATAATTTCTGTTAGTAAAAGTGACATTTTGTAAAGTTCATTAGTTTTTTACAGAGAAAATCTCATCCACATTTAAAAATAGACATTAAATAAGGGAATGGCATCTTCAGGCTGGGAGTAATTCCTACAATTTCCCATTTTAATTCCTGAACACCTGTGAACCACAACTTTGATAATACCTGGGTTATTTCACCTGACCTGGCTGCCCGACCCGTCCAGGCACACACACCCCTGGTTTCCAAATACATTTAAAATAATCATTTCTGTGTTTAGGAGACAGATTTGAAAGACAATTAAATATGAGGAAATGTAAAGCATTCCTGATATTATCAAAACACAGAGTATATTTAGCTTATAAGTAAATGAATTAAACTTTGTTGCTGTTACTGGAGCCGATCATATTTTGATCATCTCAAACTGGATTTGGGTGGAAATGCTACATTAATACCAATTTGCCTTTCTTAAGCCATTCTGTGTTTTAAATGCTTTTAGATGTAGGTTCTATTTTAAGACTGATTTGTGGATTTTAAGAACTCCAAACTCCTTTGGCCGAGAGCTTTCCCCGTCCCTCAGAGAGGAGTTTAGGGCGCCAGGAGGGTGGATTTGGGGTCAGTCAGTGCTGCAGCTGTAAAGGTGGAAAATTCCTGAACAAACAGGGATTTCTGACAGACACCACAGCAGTACACCTGGTGTTCTCCCTCTCTTTTCCAGTTCTACATCAGGAATACAATTTTTTTTTTTTTTTTTAATCTAGAGGAGATAATTGAATCTATTGTCTCCATTTTTTCAAATGGGCCCCAACGACTCCTGGAAACCACTGTAGTTTCTCCTGATACAACTGTTTTTATGCAAGAACATCATATTCATGTACTGCTTGGCATTCAGAAATGTTGGTGAAAATCAAGCAAATTCTTGCTTGAAGCCACATTTCTGGGAGTACCAGCTTCAGTTCAGTCTTTCTGTGGCTCGTGGTGGCTCCTGAGGAAGCTGCAAGTTAATGAATAAACATTCTGTGAGTTGTTCCCCTATCAAGGAGTGCCCAGGGCAGGATTTCACACTCTGCTGGTACTTTCTGTTCCAGTCCCCAGGCACCAATTCTAAAAGTACCACATTAATTAATGCCCTGTAACGTTGTTGTGACAATAAATATCCCACTTTTGAGAGAGAAGCCCCACAAAACCACGTGGAGGATGAATATGAATTAATTCTAAAATCTACATACTCCAAAGAAAGGTCAGATGCTGCAGAGGTGAAATGCTTGACAGAGGCAGGATTTTCCAGGAGAGCTGAGTGAAATGTCTGAGATTCAGATGAAATCTTAGACTGGTTTTCTTCAGCATCCAAAATTTCCTTTTTTTTTTTTTTTTTCTTGTGGTTTTTGTTTGTTTGTTTGCTTGGGGTTTTTTCCCTTTTTTTTTCCCTTGGATTTTTTCCCCCTTTTTTCCGTTATGAATAATTTGTTGAGATCTGCACGTGTATCATATTTTAGATTCCATACAGAAGCACAGAGAGATGTTTTTATTTATTCTAGCAGATAAATCTTACTGAATTTTGGATTCAGTGCCCTTTGTGAGGCCCCATTTCCCAGTCACACAACAGCCTCAAACACCCTTCCTGTAATTACTGATCACCCAAACTGGGTTTTTTTTAAAGAAACACCAGGGTAATGGAAGGAGTGGCTCTGTCCCAGTGGCTCATCCTCCAAAGGGACCTCGAGGGACAGAATTCCCAATTAATTCCCTGGGCAGTTCATGTGGCATTTCTCCCACGTGTGTCAGGAGATTTGAGATTTTGACTTTTTGAAGGCTGCTGTGTTTGGAGGTCAGAAGTGGCCAAGCCGTTCCTCAGAGAGTGATCCAGGCCACCAAGACAGGTTCTGCAATTTTGCTTCATCTGCAAAGAGAATCCCAGGGTCTCTGAGGCTGGAAAAGCCCTCCCAGCCCATGGAGCCCCAGCTGTGCCCATGCCCATCCTGTCCCCAGCCCAGAGCCCTGAGTGCCACCTCCAGGTGTCCCTGGGCACCTGCAGGGATGGGCACTGCAGCCCGGGTCCCAAACTTTGGTTCTGTGGTAAAGGAAACGAGAGGAAATTTGTGCATTCTGTGGGAGATTCTGTGCAGCCCAGGTGTGGGAGGTGCTGGAGCACCTGTGGGACGTGGCAGGCTGCTTGGAGAGCAGCAGTGCTCCTAAACCACCCCTTCAGCAGTGCTCCTAAACCACCCCTTCAGCAGGAGAGCTCACCCTGCGTGTCCTACACCAGCCACAGCCCCTCCAGGAGTGCCCCCCAAATGCAGCAGGGCTTGATTATCACCAACATTTCTGAATGCCAAGTAGTACATGAATATGATGTTCTTGCATAAAAACAGTTGTATCAGGAGAAATTGCAGTGGTTTCCAGGAGTTGTTGGGGCCCATTTGAAAAAATGGAGACAATAGATTCAATTATCTCCTCTAGATTAAAAAAAAAAAATGTACTCCTGTCACAGACATCTTTTATGGAAAATCCTTTCCTTGGGATTTTTCCTCCTGAGAAGCTGAGAGGTCTCAGGAACAAAATGTACCCAATGGTTATCTGCTGCTGTGGGATGCAACAGGAACAAAATGTACCCAATGGTTATCTGCTGCTGTGGAATGCAACAGGAACAAAATGTACCCAATGGTTATCTGCTGCTGTGGGATGCAACAGGAACAAAATGTACCCAATGGTTATCTGCTGCTGTGGAATGCAACAGGTGCATCTGGGATTGGGCTCATGGGGTTGTTTCTAATTCATGGCCAATCACAGCCCAGCTGGCTCGGACTCTCTGTCTGAGCCACAAGCCTTTGTTATCATTCCTTTCTGTTCTTAGCTTAGGCAGCCTTCTGATGAAACCTTTTCTTCTGTTCTTTTAGTATAGTTTTAATACAATATATATATCATAAAATAATCAATCAGCCTTGTGAAACATGGAGTCAGATCCTCATCTCTTCTCTCATCCTGGGACCCCCGTGGACACTGTCACATATTCCTGCTGTAGAACTGGAGAAGAACATCAGGTGCACTGCTGGGGCTCTCAGGTGAGGGCCAGCTCAGGTGTTTGGGGCTCACCTGCAGGAGCAGCAGCTTCTCCTCAGGCTCAGGGGGTGGTGCTGCCTCCCCAGCCCTGCCCCAGCCCCCAGGGCTCTGCAGAGCTGCCCACAGCTCCCAAAGTGACCCATCCCCAGCTGCCCCGTGCCCAGGGTGGCACTGGGCCATCCTTGGTGCCATTTAAGGGAGTCCTGGGCCAGCACAGCAATAACAACGACTTTAATCAAACTGAAAATGGTAACCGGGGATACTGGGCTGGGAGCAAGGAGCAGAGGGGACCTGTTTGTCCCACGCTGTCTGGCCACACCAGCAGCTGGGTTCTGCAGTGCCTGGGAGGAATATTAGGAGCCTTTTAGAGGGGCAGATCCCCCAGAGCAGCGGCGAGGCTCCGTCAGGTGCCCGGTGTCACATCCCGTGTATGACAAACATTTGATGTGACACTTCTGCACGCAGGTTGCTCCAGAGATATTTTTATAGGTCAGACTAAATATCACACATCCCAGCCTTCAGTCAGGTGCTGGAGCTGCTGTGACTGCAGCTAATGGCCTTGGGAGTTGCTATGGTTCCTGTACACAACATCCCAGGGAGGGCAGGAGCAGCGGGGACACAGCCAGCCCGGCCACTCTGCTGGCCCTGGGCTCTGGCCCTGTGCGAGCTCACCTGTGCCAGCTGTGCCAGCTGTGCCCTGCGATTGCACAGCCCTGCTCCTCAAAGCTCCTGGTGCCTCTCAGGGCTCTGGCTGCTCACAGGGACCCCCAGATGTGTCAGAAATTCTCTTTTCCCAGCCTGGTACTCAAAGAAGGAGTCAGAGCTCTTCAGTTCTCGGTCTCAAGGTTGGTTATTGTTCCTTATCTATAAAATTCTTTCTCTGACCTGCCCAGGTCTGCTCAGCAGGACAGACAGAGGCACTCTGCCTGCCCTGGGGCTGTGTTATCTTTTTATACTAAAAACTACCTGTACAATATTTACAATGACTTCCCAATGCCCATCACCTGTGTTAGACAGTGAGCTTCTACTCTAAACCAATCCAAAAGTGCCACCATCACAGCAGGAGATGGAGGCCAAGAAGAAGAAGGAGAAAGGCTGGACATGCCCAGATCCCTCCATCTTGCTCCCTGAACCCCCATTCTAAAACCCCAAAAAAATCTATTTTTCACCCTGTGACAAACTGATTATTATTCCACTTATACTTTTGTGGCTTGCAGACCTTCATATTAGGTTGGTAACTTTTTCCATGGGTCATAACCAAACCCACAGGGGTCCTGGGCTCTGTGCCAGGGTCCCTGAGCCCCCTGGCAGGGTCCTGGCAGTCCAGGACAGACAGAGGGGTGTCCTGAATTCCGACAGTGCCCAGCCAGGGGGTTGGAATGGTGGAGCAGGGGGTGCAGGGCTGAGGCTGAGGGGCACAGGAGCAGCCCTGGAGCTGCCCCTGCACGCCCCACAGGGATGAGCAGGACAAGGATGCAGCAGAGGCGCTCCTCACCCGCCCTGGCTCTCCCTGGGTATCCCAGAGGCCTCGGGAGGCTGGAGGTGCCCCTGATGTGCTGGGGGCTCAGAGGGCCCTGCCAGCAGTGCAGGGGGTCCTGCAGGGCCCAGCCTCTTCCCCTTCCAGCCCCCATCCAGAGCTGCACCTGAAACAAAGGAACAGAAAATTATCTGAACGCTAGGAGTTTGAATTACAGCAAGTTCGGTGCTTTTTGTAGGTGATGGGATAACAAAAACTGTTCCTGAGGACAGTGGTAGCTGGTGTTTGGGAAGATTTTGCATAACAAAATGTGACAGAGTTAAATTTGATTTTAATCACCTCCGAGGTGTGTTTTGGCTGATGGTCCACCCGGGTGTGATCTCCTGATGTTTTTCTGTTGTGTTCTGGGTGACTCTTGGAGGGGCAGGGAAGGCTGGAGCACTGGAGCAGAGCTCCTGCTTTGCCTGCCCCTCTCCTCCCTTCCAGGGGCTCGCTGGGGAGGAACTGAGCCCCAGAATCCTGATTAGCCCCATTCCCAGCCATCCTCCCTGGAACGCCCTGATTAATTCAGGTTGCAGAGAAGGAGCTGCAGGCTCACACACAGACCAGGGGCGCTCCTTTCTGCACCCCAGCAGTGCCAAGCAGGGCCTGTGCTGGCCTCCCTGGGCTGCTCCACTGTGGTTTCACCCACAGCTGGCACTGGCCAAAGCCCTGGGATGCCTCTCCCACAGAGCCAGGAACAGCCTGGTGCAGGAATCAGCGCAGTGCCACAAAGGTGTCACTGATTTGAGGGTTCTCCCTTGGTTAGCATGAACAATGAGACTAATTGCAAGGCCACAAAAGCAGCAGCTCAGGAGCGTTGGGAGCCCTCCCCTGCTCCAGGTGAGCACAGGAGGCTGGAGATGGGCCAGGGGAACTCCTCCTGTGCCCGGGTGGATTCTAATGTTTGCTTGAATTTAGGGAATGGAAAACGTAATTTACTGAATTGCAGAATTTGGACACCTGCAAGGAGATGACAATCCGTGGATTAAAAATCTAAATAAAGGAGGGGGGAGGGACCCTGAGGGAGCAGCATAATTTTAAAATGGACCAACGAAGGGAGAAGAGCATGAATTCATTGATGCTACAATATTTATTGTGCTGGGTACTCACCCATGTGTCAGGAAGTGTTCCTGGCCAAGGCAATGGACGCTCCTCTGTCGGGTTAACAAGATATTTAATACTGTGCTTGTTTGATTTCTCGTATCTTGGTGATTTGTTAATAACGTACAGATGTAAGCTTGTGCCGTAGAGGGAGGATTCTAGCATTAATTCTCCTATTTGGATATAGGTTAGCCTGTTAATGGGGAGGGAGTCATAAAGTTCTTATATTTTTGTGGTGTAGGGCTTTAACCCACTCTTTGTTGATGGCTGCTTGAGGGCCCCCAGTGTAATTGGGAAATTAATATTTCTCCGCTTGTAGAGATTGTATTCTTATTTAAAGGATCTGGCAAGAAATAAAGAGGCAAGAGAAGGGCTGGGTAGGAGGGGGAGCAGAGAGTGTTCCCAGGAATGTCTGCTGGAGGGAGGAACAGCCTTAGCCCTTGCTGCTGTTATTCTGAAAAGGTCCAGCTTCACACAGGGCTGTGAAAACACAAAAATAACCTTCAGAGTGTGCAGCATCATCTCTCACCTGCAGCTGTGGGGCAGAACCCGGCCTGGGAGGGGCTGGGAACCCCAGGACTGCTGCTGTGCTGGGTTTAGGGTGGCATTGGCCACTTCTGAACTTGGGGAGTGGATCAGGGCAGTCCTTGGGGCTCAGCCCAGCCCAGGAACCGAGGGCCAGCTCAGGACGCTTCTCCTGGGGTTGCCCATGAGTGTTTGGCATGGCTGACACCAGGTTTGGTTTTTCCCTGAGGAGTACCCAGGAAAACGTTTAAATGCCCTGGTCCCTGTGCCCCTGCAGCCACCAGCCCTGCTGTCCCCAGTGTCCCCAGACAGCCCCTGCCACCTCCTCAGCACCGACTGTGCTCTTCAATTGACTGCATCAAGCTGCTCCTATCGACATTTTTAAGCTCAGGTGATTGATAGATTTTTCCTTAATTTCTTTAATTTCCCAATAATCCCCTGGTTTTATGTTCTATTGGGTGTGCTGTGGGCTCTTTATGGGTGCCCAGAAGTGCTGCTGGATTTCCCCTGGAGCTCAGATCCTGCCTTGACTGTGCTGGTGTTCACAGGGGTCCCAGGATGAGGGGAGAGACGAGGATCTGACTCCATGTTTCACAAGGCTGATTGATTATTTTATGATATATATTACATTAAAACTATACTAAAAGGATGGAAGAAAGGATTCCATCAGAAGGCTGGCTAAGAATAGAAAGGAATGATCACAAAGGCTTGTGGCTCAGAGAGTCTGAGCCAGCTGGGCTGTGATTGGCCATTAATTAGAAACAACCCCATGAGCCCAATCCCAGATGCACCTGTTGCATCCCACAGCAGCAGATAACCATTGGGTACATTTTGTTCCTGTTGCATCCCACAGCAGCAGATAACCATTGGGTACATTTTGTTCCTGAGGCCTCTCAGCTTCTCAGGAGGAAAATCCCAAGGAAAGGATTTTCCATAAAAGCTGCCTGTGACACTCGACAGGCGCTGCCTCCCCACCAGTGCTCCCAGTTTGCTGCTCCCGTTCTGGGGGCCAGGCAGGGGCTGGGGGCTGCTCCCACTGCTGGGACCCTGCCCTGGCAGCACGGGGCAGTGCCAGCCTGGCTCCAGCAGCACTGAGGGCACATTTACCCAGGTTTGAGCAGGGAGGGGGGCGGCTGTCTCCAGACTCGCTGTCTGTGCCTTTTACCCGCTCCTGACAGGAGTTATTGGAAATGAGAGGAATTGTTTCAGAACAAGCGCCTCTGACAGCTTGGCAGATTGATAGAGAGGTTTTCTGATTTCATCTCTTTTTTGTCTCCTGCCCTTGACAGCTCTCCCCAGCAGTGGGGTGGTGGCTGGGGTGCTGAGCAGCCTGTCCTGCACGGCCCTGGCAGGGCTGCTGGCATTTACTGGGGCTGCCTGCTGCTCCCTCAGCACACACCCCCTGGATGAATTTAATTTACCCTAGCAAGGTGTGAGCTGAGACCCGAGGTGTGGGGGAGCCAGAGCTGCACAGGGAATGAGGCAGAATCATCCCCAGTGTATTTCCAGGTAAATGTTCCTGCTCCCCAGCTGCCAGGCTGTCCTTTGGCTTTCAGGACACCCCACACTTCGCCCCGGTGAAACCGCAGAAACAAAACTGAGGATTGGTTTGATTTCCTAGTGATGGAATCACTGAAATAGCGTTGGGCTGAGGGCTCAGGGTGGAATATTTCCCCAAAGGGGCAGGGCAGGGTACGGCAGTCACTTAACAACATTCCAGGAGCACAGCTGTTGATAAAAGCATCTTGAAGAATTCTACCCAATTAGTCATTTTTAAAAGATTTTTTTCCTTCATTCAGAGGAAAAAAAAATGAATTAGGTTTCTCAAAGAATCCCCTGTAAATAGCAGGATTTCTGTTTAGCCAAGAAGCACCTGGCAGACTCTTCCTCCTGTCTCTGCCTTATCTCCAGCCTTATCTCACTTCTGGGAGCAGCTCCCTGCCGTTCACCAAGCACAAATTTCGGGTATTCTGGTGAAATGCAATGGATGCAGTCCCTCCTGCCCTTACACCCACCTGCTGAGGTGGCTGAGGGCAAAGTGACTCACTCAGGGATGTGCTCAAGAGGGGTTAAACGGGGTTATTGACATTGTTCTTCCCCAGCCCCCCAGGAAACACTTCTATTTCACATCTTGATTTTTCTGCAGAATGTCTGAATTGCTTCCTGAGGTCCTGGGGTGGAAATGTGGGTGGAAGTGGGGATGAAAATGGGGGTGAAAATGGGGGTGGAAATGGGGATGGAAATGGGGGTGGAAATGGGATGGAAATGTGGGTGGAAGTGGGGGTGGAGATGGGGATGGAAATGGGGATGGAAATGGGGGTGGAAATGGGGGTGGAAATGGGGGTGGAAGTGGGGGTGGAAATGGGGGTGGAAATGGGGGTGGAAGTGGGGGTGGAAATGGGGGTGGAAATGGGATGGAAATGGGGGTGGAAATGGGGGTGGAAGTGGGGGTGGAAATGGGGGTGGAAATGGGGGGGGAAATGGGGATGGAAATGGGGGGGGAAATGGGGATGGAAATGGGAGGGAAATGGGGGTGGAAATGGGGGTGGAAATGGGAGGGAAATGGGGGTGGAAATGGGGGTGGAAATGGGAGGGAAATGGGGGTGGAAATGGGGGTGGAGATGTGGGTGGAAATGGGGGTGTCCAGAGCAGCAGGGGGATGGGATTTAAGGTCCCTTTCTACCCAAAACTCTCTGGGATCCCACAGCTGTGACAAGTCCCTGCAGCAGAGTCTTGAGAGGACAGGGGCAGAGCAGAGGAGGCTGTGGTGAGGAACGTCACAGCTTTAGGAACATTTGCCCCAGGAAGGTGGTCAGAAAGACCTGAGAGCTGCCAGTGTGCAGCTGTGACCATTCTGCTCCAGCCCAGCTCCTAAAGCATTCTGTTCCTGCTTTGCCTGGCAGCTGCCAAGGGAGAAGCAGCACAATCCATGCAGTGTAAGATGTGAATGCTGCCCTTGCCGGGTGGCTCAGAGGCAGGGCAGGGCTGCCTGATGTCCCCGTGGGATGCAGTGAATTCCTCCCTGAGGGGTGCCCGGGGTTTGGCTCCTCATTCCCCCCAGCCTTTCTCCTTCCCCTGCAGTGTCTTTCAGGGCCGTGCCTGGTGGAATTTGGAGGTGTTTATTATTCTCCTGCCCGGGTTCCTCCAGATGTTTAGCTACAGGGTAGCTCTGCTGCACAGCCCCGTGCAGCTGCCGGGAGGAGGAGATGCAGCATCTGTGCCTTGTCTGGGGAGCCGCATCCCAGTCCCTGGAAGTGCCCCCAACCTGCAAGGAGCTTTTGCATTTCAGTCAGACCGACTTCAGAGCACACCTAAGATTTATTCCTGCCTTTCAAATTAACTTCCAGATCCTGAGCCGATGGAAATTGCTGAGCCTCTCCTGAGCAGAGCTGTTTGCATGGAAAGGGATGTGGATCAGGGCTTTGTATCAGCCCAGGTGTGGCCTGGCCCCCGGGGTGCTTCAGTGCAACTCAAACATTTATTTACTTCACAGAACTAAGTTTTTTATTATTTCCATTTTGTAGGCTTTCCCCCCCTAGAATTATCACAAAATGCATCTTGGTGAACTTGAGAGATTACCATGCTTTTAGCATTTTAATTGAAACAAAAAAAAAGTTATTCAGAATTTTAGGGGTTTTTAAACTATGCTTATTTTTCTTAAGATGTCGGTTTTAGTTAATACATTTATTTTTAGTCTAGCAGAGTGCCAGAGGAAGTCAGTAATCTTTCCCTGATAAAATGGCACTGGCACAATCACTCATCACAAGCCCAGCTGCTCTCTGCACCCTCCTGGTTACACCTGTGATGTTCAGAGGAATTCTTGCCTCCCTATGCCCTCTAAAGCTCTGCCAGCATTATCCAAATATTTGTAAGATGGGTTCTGATGAACGCTGAATGCTCTCCAAACCTTTCCCAGAATATCTCCAATAAATGAAAGAGCCTGCTCCATAAATATTTGGTATGAAAGCAGGTGATGTGGGGAGTGCAGAGCTCAGGGAATGATTCCTGCTGCCCATGGATCCTTTGGGGAGTGCAGAGCTCAGGGAATGATTTCTGCTGCCCATGGATGCTTTGGGTACATCCCAGGGGAGTGCAGAGCTCAGGGAATGATTTCTGCTGCCCATGGATGCTTTGGAGAGTGCAGAGCTCAGGGAATGATTTCTTGTGCCCATGGATGCTTTGGAAACATCCCAGGGGAGCCTGGGAACACACACAGCCCTGCTCAGGAACATGGGCCCTTATGGAGCCTGGGAAATGATTTAAAATCTCCTCCCTGCCCATCCCTGGGATGATCCTCGCCTCCACAGCTCTCCCCTGGCACCCCAAAGCCATCCCAAAGCTGTCCTGGTGTCCTTAAATCCTGGGGGAACCTCCTTCTGGATTCCTAAAATTCCTGAAATTGGAATTCCTAAAACTGTGGATTAAGAATCCCAATCCCAGTTAGGAATCCTAGTGGATTCCTAAACCTGTGCCCCATTTCTCAGCGTGTCTGCACAATCATCACCTTTTCTTTGCTCTTTTCCCTGGCATCAGCAGCCCCTGCTCTGACCCACCCCAGGCACACAGAGCTCATTTCCCACAGCAGGGAACAGGAGCCCCTTTTCCCCTGCAAAGGCAAAGAGCCCTTTCCAGCCTCTCCCAAACAGGTATCACTACCTGGCTTTTACAAACAGGAGGAATTAGGCTCGGTAGCATTTTGCTATTTGAATGACCTACTCAGTGGAATTACAGCAGCAAACTAATCCTTTAGGAGAGATGGCTCTATCAATCTTGGGATTTTTCTAATGTGGAAGCTACTCAATTGCATCTCAGAAATCAGGGAGGTAATTACTCATGCAGACAGCACAAAATGAAAAAAAAAAAAAGGCAAGTTCTGCTGAGTATCCCTTTTAGAAGAAGCAGTGGAACAAGGAAAACAGCCTCTATAATCAGTCAAATTCTTCCACTAATTTTTCAGGTGTTGAAGGCTATGCTGAGGATACATGCCATGAAAGTTAACAAAGCAAAGTGGCTTTAATAGAGAGTTTTACAAGAGAAAAATGCCTCTTATTAGGCAAACCTACTATTTTAGATGTAGTTCCCCTTGTTACAAGTTCATTGTTTAAAGCAGACGTGGTGGGAGATGGATGCATCCCCAGATGCCTCGGGAGGCTGCGGGGACAGGTCCCAGCTGTCCCCTCACCATCATCATCATCACCCAGGGCAGGGCAGGGCAGGGCTGGCCCTGGTGGCAGTGCCAGCAGTGAGGCTGGCAGGGACAGGCACAGCGGGGCTGAGCTGGAACCCAGGACACCCCTCTGGCTGTCCAGGATGGCCAGGGCCCTGCCAGGGGGCTCAGGGACCCTGGCACAGAGCCCAACACACCTGTGGGTTTGGTTATGACCCATGGAGCAAATCACCAACCTTGTATGAAGGTCTGCAAGCCACAACAGTGTAAGTAGAATAATAATCACTTTGTCACAGGGTGAAAAATAGATTTTTTGGGTTTTTTAGAATGGGGGTTCAGGGGGCAAGATGGAGGAATCTGGGTGTGTCCAGCCTTTCTCCTTCTTCTTCTTGGCCTCCATCTCCTGCTGTGATGGTGGCACTTTTGGATGGGTTTAGAGTAGAAGCTCAGTGTCTAACACAGGTGATGGGTATTGGGAAGTCATTGTAAATATTGTACAGGTGGTTTTTAGTATAAAAAGATAACACAGCCCCAGGGCAGGCAGAGTGCCTCTGTCTGTCCTGCTGAGCAGACCTGGGCAGGTCAGAGAAAGAATTTTATAGATAAGGAACAATAACCAACCTTGAGACCGAGAACTGAAGAGCTCTGACTCCTTCTTTGAGCGCCAGGCTGGGAAAAGAGAATTTCTGACACATCTGGGGGTCCCTGTGAGCAGCCAGAGCCCTGAGAATCTACGTGTGCTTTATTTACAATAATTTCCAATACCTATCACCTATGTTAGACGGTCTGTTGATTCCTTAAAATTCCTTAAAATTCCTTAAAATTCCTTGAAATGCAGTGCCCAGGCCACGCCATCCATGGGAGCTCAGCCCTGCACCAGCAGGGATTTGGGATTCTCCTGTCCCACACCAACTCCCCGTCCTTTTTTCCTTAAACCAAACCCAGGCCTGGCCTGGAGGCTGCCCCCCTGTGCTCTGTGTGTGCCTGGGACACGTGGGCTGCTCTGGGAGTTATTCAGTGGCCATAAAGCACCTGGAGCTCTGCAGGAAGACCCCACAGAAGTGCAAGGGCCTGGTTTTGTCCCAGCTTTTGGGGACAGAAGTGGCAATGCTGGACCCAGTGGTGGGAGCAGCCTGGTGGGCTGGTCTGGCTCTAGTGGGACCTGTGAGCCCCAGAGTTTGTGGGGTGTCACAGGCATCTTTTATGGAAAATCCTTTCCTTGGGATTTCTCCTCCTGAGAAGCTGAGAGGCCTCAGGAACAAAATGTACCCAATGGTTATCTGCTGCTGTGGGATGCAACAGGAACAAAATGTACCCAATGGTTATCTGCTGCTGTGGGATGCAACAGGTGCAGCTGGGATTGGGCTCATGGGGTTGTTTCTAATTCATGGCCAATCACAGCCCAGCTGAGCCACAAGCCTTTGTTATCATTCTTTCTTTGCTATTCTATTCTTAGCCAGCCTTCTGATGAAACCTTTTCTTCTATTCTTTTAGTATAATTTTAATGTAATATATATCATAAAATAATGAATCAGCCTTGTGAAACATGGAGTCAGATCCTCATCTCTTCCCCAATCCAAGAACCCCTGTGAACACCATCACAGTGGGGTGTCCAGGATTTCTGTGCATTCGTAGCATCCTTCTAAATGCTCAGACTGAGCAGGTGTTTTTATTTGATGGAAGCAAAAGGTTTTTATTTTTAAATATGTTAAGGAAATAACCATTTTTCCAGGCTTTGTCAAATATTTGCCAAATTAGATGGGAATATTCCCCCTCCAGCATTTACAGGTATTAGTGAATAGCTGTCACCACTCCTGTCTGCAAGTTGGCAAAATAATGGTTTTGTTTGATCTAATTGTATATTTATCTGATAAAGACAATTAACAGAGCGGACAGATCACCCCTCTCAAGGTGTGCATTTATTTCCATGCAGACCCAATATTTTATGTGTTTATAGCAGTACGTGTGTGTGCTGTGATGGATCTGTTTGGGGTTTTATTAATTACAGTTCCCCGTTTTTACAGGTTTAACTTGCATCACAGCGTCACAGATCCTCCTCCAAAGCCAATGCATTAATTGCTAGGAAAGAACAGGAAAACATAAAGAGCCTTTCAAGGGAATAATTTTCTAAAAGTCAGAATCTGCAAAGCTTATTTCTGATACCACGAGTGCAATGGAAATATTCAGCAAGGTGAGAAACTCCTGTTCCAGGGCTGAAATCCTATCTGCTCCTCTTGGAGAGTGAGGGATTCATGTCTTCATTACAGTGATCTACAGTGTATTGCAGGGGCTGCTTAGAGCCAAATTAATCTGTAATCCTGTGTTTAGTCACAATTGCAGAGTGATATCCCAGGGAAGGAGGATGAATGGAATGGATGGAGCACTTCCAGGCAGGCTCAGCCTGCTCTACCTTCCATGCAGGACTTTTCCCACTCCCAGCACCACCCTGAGCTCACCTCCACCCTGGAATTCATTTCATTTGGTACTTCTCAAGCTCACAAAGCTGTGAATGTTTCTTTCAGCCATCCTGCCCCAGCCTGCACATTAGAGGACACAGCCTCCAGCTATGGCAGGGAAGGCACAGGTTGGATATCAGGAAGAAATTCTTCATTGAAAGAATAACAAAGCACTGGAATGCTCTTCCCAGGGAGGTGGTAGAGTCACCATCTCTGGATGTGTTTAAAAAAGACTGGACATGGCACTGGGTGCTGTAGTTGAGGTGTTGGGGCACAGGTTGGACTCGATGATCCTGGAGGTCTCTTCCAACCTCATTATTGTGGGATTGTGTGATTGTGTGTGATTCTGTGATTGTGTGATTCTGTGTGATTGTGTGATTCTGTGATTCTGTGTGATTTGGTGATCCTGTGTGATTCTGTGATTGTGTGATTCTGCAATTGTGTGATTGTGTGATCCTGTGTGATTGTGTGATTCTGTGTGATTCTTTGATTGTGTGATTGTGTGATTCTGTGATCCTGTGTGATTGTGATTGTGTGATCCTGTGTGATTCTGTGTGATTGTGTGATTGTGATGGTGTGATTTGGTGATCCTGTGTGATTGTGATTGTGTGATTGTTTGTGATTGTGTGTGATTGTGTGATTTGGTGATCCTGTGTGATTGTGTATGATTCTGCGATTGTGTGATTGTGTAATTTGGTGATCCTGTGTGATCCTGTGTGATCCTGTGTGATTGTGTGATGGTGTGATTTGGTGATCCTGTGTGATTGTGTGATGGTGTGATTTGGTGATCCTGTGTGATTGTGTGATTCTGTGTGATTCTGTGTGATTGTGTGATCCTGTGTGATTGTGTGATTCTGTGATTCTGTGTGATTCTGTGATTTGGTGATCCTGTGTGATCCTGCTGTGATCCTGTGTGATTGTGTGATTCTGTGATTCTGTGTGATTCTGTGTGATTG
The DNA here is from genome assembly GCF_051311805.1 of Agelaius phoeniceus. Classification (NCBI taxonomy): domain Eukaryota; kingdom Metazoa; phylum Chordata; class Aves; order Passeriformes; family Icteridae; genus Agelaius; species Agelaius phoeniceus. The sequence goes on along the minus strand of NC_135271.1, from coordinate 50,285,147 downwards.
TGTGATCCTGTGTGATCCTGCTGTGATCCTGTGTGATTCTGTGTGATTGTGTGATTCTGTGCGATTGTGTGATTTGGTGATCCTGTGTGATCCTGTGATCCTGTGTGATCCTGTGTGATCCTGTGTGATTCTGTGATTGTGTGATTGTGTGATTTGGTGATCCTGTGTGATCCTGTGTGATCCTGTGTGATCCTGTGTGATCCTGTGTGATCCTGCTGTGATCCTATGGTTGGGTGAGCCCCCTGTTCTGCACAGCTCACACAGCTGCCCATGTTCTCCTGGAGCAGGGATGGCTCACCCCTTCTCTTGGCTCACAACTCAAACCAGCCCAACACAGCTTCTCCTGTGAGCAGCTCCAGCATTTCTGCTCTGGCACACTGCATTGATGAGTATTTCCCATTATTTCCCATTTGGTTCATTTGCAGAGAGCAAACCCAGCTGGCCTTCCCTGGGCCTGGCAGGGATTCTGCAGCCCTGGGTCTCAGCAGAGTTTCCATCACTTTGCATTTACCTTTCCTGCCCTTCCCTGTGTCCGTGGCACACACTGAGGCTCCTCCTGCCCATCCAACAACCTCTGCCCAGTCACTTCTCCCCTGCAGAAAAGTCTTTATTTATGGCTGCTCCTGCCTGTCCCAGCTGCCCTTTAGCCCATGTCAATCCATTTCACCTTGCATTTCTGTCCACTCCACTTCCTTTGCTTGCCCAGACCTCAATCTGTGCACAGAGAGAGCCCTTGATCTCTGATGTGGAGCTGTCAGGGAGGAGCACAGCCCCATGTCTGTGATGGTGCTCACAGGGGTCCCAGGATGAGGGGAGAGACCAGGATCTGACTCCATGTTTCACAAGGCTTGATCCATTATTTTATGATATATATTATATTAAAACTATACTAAAAGGATAGAAGAAAGGTTTCATCAGAAGGCTGGCTAAGAATAGAATAGGAAAGAATGATAACAAAGGCTTGTGGCTCAGCTCTCTGTCTGAGCCAGCTGGGCTGTGATTGGCCATTAATTAGAAACAACCACATGAGCCAAATCCCAGCTGCACCTGTTGCATTCCACAGCAGCAGATAACCATTGGGTACATTTTGTTCCTGAGGCCTCTCGGCTTCTCAGGAGGAGAAATCCCAAGGAAAGGATTTTCCATAAAAGCTGTCTGTGACACCATGTCCTCCCCACACTTTTTGCTTTCCAAAACCCCCAAGGAAAACCGGGGCTCCTCCTGCAGCCCCTCCAGACAGCCTGGGTCTCTCCAGGGAGGTTCCAGCTCACACAAACCCCTCAGCCTGCTGCTCTGGGCTGCCTGCAATGTGACATTTACTCACAGAGCAGCTCAGCTGACATTGATTTTCGGGAGGAACACGCTGGGCCCATATTTGACCAAGTGTGGAAGGGGTGCTCGTGCTCCTGCCTTAAATATGCAACAGAATAATGACAGCAAAGGCTGGTTCCAGGCCAGGAGCTGCTCCCAGACATGGTACCAGGCACCAAATCTGCTCAAAGCATCCATTTTCAGCACTGCCATTGGGCAGCTGTTTGATTTCCCAGCTCCCATTTCCCTTGGTCCACCCTGTTCCTCCTCTCTGCAGCCTCCTGAGGGAACACAAAGATTCCCATTTTCTGCAGGATGGGTGGGGGGTCTTTGAGTGAGGAATACTGCAGGGGGATTTGCTCCCTGCTTTCCAGTGCTATTAAGTGCACACCAAGTGCCATTTTCTTGAAGCCTGTTTGTGGGGAAAAGTTAAATTGAGGGCAGGAGAAGTTGTGGATTGGCTGTGTGTATTTTTTTCTAAAATATCAGATTTAATTTGTTTAGGAAGTAAATGTTATCACATTTGTGAGGAGGAGCACTTGATGTTTGTGGCACACTGTTAGCTGTGTCCCTGCTGAAGGCTTGGGAAGTCTCCTAATCATCCTGTGAATCAGTATTTATGAAATTGGTGATGTTTATCACTTGGGGTGAGGGGGGTTTGCAGCCTTTGAGGGGGAGTTGCCTGGGAAGGATGGAGGATTTTGGTGCCTGCATTTTCTTGCCAGCAATTCCTGCTCCCTGACTCATCTGGGATTTAAAACAAACCACCCCAAAAAAACCTCAAAAAATGCAATAAAGGACCCCTTTTAGTGGCACTGACTTCATCACACCCTGCTCCTTCCCACGTGCCTGGCTGAACAAAGGGGGAAACTGAGGAGCTGCAATTCCCAGAGCCAGCCATGGAGCTCTGGGCTGGCAGTGAGGCTGGGTGGTGCCTTCCCCGTGGTTCTTCCACCATGGAGCCATCTCCAGCTCCTTCTCCCCATGTTTCCCCAGCTGTTCCTGCACCATGGAGCCATCTCCAGCTCCTTTCTCCCCATTATTCCCCAGCTGTTCCCCATTCCAGCCATCTCCAGCTCCTTCTCCCCATGTTTCCCCAGCTGTTCCTGCACCATGGAGCCATCTCCAGCTCCTTTCTCCCCATTATTCCCCAGCTGTTCCACCATGGAGCCATCTCCAGCTCCTTCTCCCCATTATTCCCCAGCTGTTCCCCATTCCAGCCATCTCCAGCTCCTTCTCCCCATGTTTCCCCAGCTGTTCCCCATTCCAGCCATCTCCAGCTCCTTCTCCCCATTATTCCCCAGCTGTTCCCCATTCCAGCCATCTCCAGCTCCATCTCCCCATTATTCCCCAGCTGTTCCCCATTCCAGCCATCTCCAGCTCCTTCTCCCCATTATTCCCCAGCTGTTCCCCATTCCAGCCATCTCCAGCTCCTTCTCCCCATGTTTCCCCAGCTGTTCCCCATTCCAGCCATCTCCAGCTCCTTCTCCCCATTATTCCCCAGCTGTTCCCCATTCCAGCCATCTCCAGCTCCCTTCTCCCCATTATTCCCCAGCTGTTCCTCCTTTGGGACAGCAAGGAAAAGCCAGAATTGATTTTGGATGGGAAAATGATGGATTTTGTCCTTCTCACTGCCCTCTGTGTGTGGGAAATGCTTCTTCCTTCCAAATCCTCTGCAAACCCTTCTCCAGATACTGAGGAGAGCTGAAGGCTGGAGAAGGCTCCAGGGAGAGCTCAGAGCCCCTGGCAGGGCCTGGAGGGGCTCCAGGAGAGCTGGAGAGGGACTGGGGACAAGGCATGGAGGGACAGGAGCCAGGGAATGGCTCCCAGTGCCAGAGGGCAGGGATGGATGGGACATTGGGAATTGGGAATTCCTGCCTGGGAGGGTGGGCAGGCTCTTTTATCTTCTCATTATTAGGCAGCCATCAGTCCTTTCTTAATGATTTTTTTTCCTATTTCATTAATTTAGCCAAGTTAGCCCCAGTTTTTGTGCCTTGCCTTCAGTAGCTGCTAATTCCACTGATACACTTGGTCATTTCCCCTGGTGTGACTTGAATGCTGTGTCATCACTAATAATGCAATACAGAAGTTAGGGAATAGTTATTAATTCTGCAGATTAACAAGGATTCTCCTGCCTCTCTGAAGCTGTTGCCACCACTGCAGATCCAAGCAGCCCAGTGCTCCTGTTTTAAACACACCTGTCCATTTACAGACACCTGTGTTTCTCTTTAGCTTACAGGCACACAGAGACACTCTGGCTCTATTGAATCAAAATGAGCTGAATCTCGGAAAAACTTTAAAAATTATTTTTAATGGGCTTTGATTTAACTTGTGTCCACGGTGCATTTAAAAATAGAATTTCTAAAAGGATGGAAAAAAAAAAAGCCATTTTCCTGCAGTATTTGCCTGTGCCACCACTGCTCAGTTTGGATTTAATTCAAACAGAGCCCCAGCCTGTCTCTTCCCCTGTCCTCCTGTTTTATTAGAGAAGATGCTCGCCTGCATTAGGCACTTATTAGATAAATACAGGAAAACTGCTTGTCATTTATGGGTTTATCCATTATCATCTCGCCCATCCGATAGAGTAGCCTGATTTCAAAGTGACAGCTGGTGGAACCTCTCCTTGATACATGCTAATCCAGTTTTTATTATGGAAAAATTGCCTGCGCTTTCAGGGAGTGAAAGGCAGTTACCAGCCGTGGCTGCCGAGGGCGGGACCTTGTGATCTGTGCTCTAACAGCCTAAAAATGAGCCATTATCTGCCGGGGAAACAGGGCAGCACAGCTCCTCTGCCCGGGGAGCAGCCCCGGCCCTGGGCAGCCACGCACGGCGCAGGAGCAGGGGGAGTTTGGACCCCAATTGTGGGGCAGGGGCAGCTTCACAGCCTGAACCCAGAGCAGGGGGGCTGTGCCTGTGGGGGGCTGCTGTGCGGGGACATGGGGGCACTGGGGGTGCTGCGGGGCAGGGAGGCTCTGTGCCCATCCCCGGGGCCAGGGGATGCTGCAGGGCCTTGGGGCTGTGTGCCCGTCCCTGGGGCCAGGAGATGCTGCAGGGCCCTGGGGCTGTGTGCCCGTCCCTGGGGCCAGGGGATGCTGCAGGGCCCTGGGGCTGTGTGCCCATCCCTGGGGCCAGGGGATGCTGCAGGGCCCTGGGGCTGTGTGCCCGTCCCTGGGGCCAGGGGATGCTGCAGGGCCCTGGGGCTGTGTGCCCGTCCCTGGGGCCAGGGGATGCTATGGAGCAGGGCGGCTGTGTGCCCATCCCTGGTGCCATCCCTGGTGCCCATCCCTGCTGCCAGGGGATGCTGCAGGGCCCTGGGGCTCTGTGCCCCATCCCTGGGGCCCATCCCTGGTACCCATCCCTGGTGCCCATCCCTGCTGCCAGGGGATGCTGCAGAGCCCTGGGGCTCTGTGCCCCATCCCTGGTACCCATCCCTGGTACCCATCCCTGGTGCCCATCCCTGGTACCCATCCCTGGTGCCATCCCTGGTACCCATCCCTGGTGCCCATCCCTGCTGCCAGGGGATGCTGCAGGGCCCTGGGGCTCTGTGCCCCATCCCTGGGGCCCATCCCTGGTACCCATCCCTGGTGCCCATCCCTGGTGCCCATCCCTGCTGCCAGGGGATGCTGCAGGGCCCTGGGGCTCTGTGCCCCATCCCTGCTGCCCATCCCTGCTGCCCATCCCTGGTGCCAGGGGAGGATGGGGGTCAGGGTCCTGCAGGTTCCTGAGCCTCCCTGGGCTCTGCTGGGCGATGGACAGGGTTGGGATGGAACTCCAGGTGAAATTCCAATGAATTCAGTGCAAAGCTCAGGACCCTCTGGGGAGGGATGGGCTTTCAGACAGGGGACAATATTGCACAATATTGCACCTGTTATCCCAAACCCCCCCAACACCCAGCCCCTTCTCCCCCAGACCCCACCCCAGGCAGGTGCAGAGCCAAGGAGCAGCTCCTGGAGCTGCCACTCCTGGCTGGCAGCTGGCACGAGCAGCTGGCTGCTCCATTGCCACCCAATTATTAATTTATCACTAAATTTAGTAAAAGTGGCTAGATAACAGAATCTTGGTTAATTGAGAGAATAATAGATGTTCCCAGCCTTGATTTCCCTTGCCTTTGACTTTATCAGATCTCTCTCACTCCAGCACGTTGTTCAACCCCTGATTCAAGTCAAACAGCCTGGTTTAAATTTTGAATTAGAAAAGAATTAGCACCGTGTCATCCAGGCTTGACTTGCCTTCTGAAGCTTAAATAAAAACTTTCATCAAAGCAGGGAGCCTGTGGAGGTTAAGTGCCCCTGCATGTACAGACCCTTAAAGATACTTTTCTTAGAGACACTGAAAGGAAAGAAATGGAAAAAAAACACAGCCCAAGTGGAGCCATATTAAAAAAAAAAAAAAAAGGAAAGAAAAATGAAGGAACAAAAAAAAAAATCTCTATTCTTTTGCCTCTGTACAAAATATAAAATATTTGTTTTGCTGTCCATATGCTCTGTATGAACTCTGATTTTACTGAACTCAGCTGGATTTGAGGCGAAGCTTCAGGAATTTGTGTGCACGGATGCCAGGCTGCAAAGAGCATTTTGAGCCTTTCAGCAGTAAAACTGGATATTGGTAGTGGAAGTAATGGGGAAGGAAATAGGGCAGCAGGGAGGAGCCTTGGCTTTGCCAGAGCTGGACTGGCCCGTCCCCAAAAAGGGTATTTGTGTCCAAGGTGAGGCTGTGCTCTGCTCTCAGTACAGCTCATCCTGGAGCTTGAACAGTTCCTCTGGTGAGGGATCCTGGCCTTCCCACACACCTGGAGCAGGAATTCCCTGGGTGCTGCATTTCACTGAGGCATCACTGGGGAAATCAGCTTTAACGCGTGTCCAGCGGGGAGGGAAGAGGCAAGCAGGGACCCCAGGAGTCAAACACAGCCCCAGAGGGCTTTGGGACTGTAAAGCCCATCCTGTTCCACCCCTTCCCACTGTCCCAGGCTGCCCCAAGCCCTGTCCAGCCCAGCCTGGGACACTGCCAGGGCAGCCACAGCTTCACAGGCACAGCAAAACAAACGTGGGGAAATCGGTGCTACAAAATGGGTGATTCTTCAGTACTACTGCAGGAGAGAGCTGCTCTGCTGGGCAGGGGTGGAACGGGGCCTTCCTCCCCTTCCCCTCCCTTCTGTCCCCGTTTCCAGCCCAGCCCATCCCAGCCAGGCCAGCGCTCAGCACTTCATTGGAACAGGTACAGCTGGCTGGTCCAGCTTGGAAAGCTCCTCAAGCCAGGAGCAGAGGAGGGCTGTGACTCTGGGAAGGCAGTGAGTTAGTCCTGTTTTGGTGAGCTGGTGTTCATTATCTGACAAAGAACCCAAGGGGCAGCACAGACCTGGCTGTGGTGCTGGGCAAGGAGCTGCTCCAGCCCCAAGGAGAAATGGGGGCTGTACATGGACTTCTGTGGGACCCAAACTCCCCGCTCTGGGTCTGGGGTGTGAAACAGCCCCTGCACAGTAATTTTGGGTGGAAAACTCCCTCTGCTCCTCTCCCACTCTGCCACAGCTGCCAGGCTGACCATCAGCTGAGGGAAAGGCAGGTTCTGGATGATGGAAAATTGTTTTGGGGTCCCTGTGTTGGGAAGCTGCCTAGAAATGGATGTGCTGGTACTGAAACTGTTCCACGCTCCTGCAGAGCCTCTGGCCTCGTGCTGACGGTTTGGTCCTGGCTGTGGAAGTGGAAATGTTCTGTTCCCCAGCCTGTTCCTCGTGCTTGTGGCATATGTTCTCCTGTGCTGCGAAACACAAAATCCTGAACCTTTAGGAAAGGGATGGGGAGCATTCCGTGGGCCCGGCCACGGCCCAGGGCAGCTGGGAGATGGGAACATTCCCACCACTGCTCCCAGTTGTGGCTGATCTCCTACACCACGGGCTCCAGACGGTACAGGAACGGAGATAAATATAGATAAACAGGCACATGGCTGGGCCATGGATGGCATTTCATCCCCCGTTCTGAATTTCCGGGGTTTCGTGGATTTAACTTATTTGAGCACAGTTTTCTGCGATTTAATATAGAATCATTTCAGATCAGAAACCGGTAGGAAAAGAGCTGACACTCTTTTTGCTGCTGCCTCCCCCTCCCCGCCCCCCTTTTTAAGGGAAAGAGCTTTATCTTAATTAAAGTTTAATTAAGGATCACGTTTGGCAGTACTTTTCACACCGATCTACACCAGCAGATTTTCTAAGGCTTAACTTTATCGTGCAGAAAATCCTCTTTTATTACTCCCAACCTGTTGTAAAAGCTGTTGGCACAGAGCGATGGCTGCCTCATTCAGCGGCCTTGTTTGCCACTGGAAAATTCCCAAGTCTCTGGAGACAGCACCACTGTGCTTCAATTTAATATCTGTCCTATCACCGCCAGGCTCAGGCTCATTATTAATGATACTATTCATTAATTTCTTGTTGGGCCGATGTTGTTATTTATTAAAATATTAAAGGGAGCTCCTGAGACACATGCATAATGAGGGACACCTCCATCTCGCCGGGGCACGGGGATGGGTTGGGGAGCTGTGCCCCCGCTGCAGCCTCTCCTCCCTCATTAGTCCTGCCGGCTCTGAGTGACACCGTAAATCCATTTTGTGCCGGGCCCAATCGGCGCCCGCCACAAACGGGGGGCTCTCTCTTTTAATGAGCCATTCCTATGCAAAATGAATCGACTGCTGTCTAACTCATCTAATCTGCCCCTGTTTGGGGGAAGGACTAAATTGCCTGTATTTATATAGGGAATAAATAAAAGCCAGACAGGTTTTTTTCCCTTTCCGGTCTCACATTTGGAAAATCTCAACCCCATAAATTCTGGGCTTTAAGGACCTGCCACCTCGGCTAGCTAGAGCCCGCTGTGACATTTGGAGGCGCGATGGTTGTATTTAAAAATTTAAAAAAACTGCCTCCCCCAGCGGTTCGTGCCCCACCCTGGCAGCAGTGCCCAGGTACTGCCTGCAGAATTCCCCTGGCTCCTGATGTATGGCTCACCCTTTTCAGCTCCCGCCTCAGCACCGCTCCAAATCAATCACACCGGCCGCTAATTAATGAATTCAGCGCTGATGTCACACTCTGGGAGCCGCGTTCAGGTTCCCTTCTGGGCTGCCCAGGACAGGGGATCTGCATCACAATCGGGGTGCCATCTGAAGGTGAAGTTTTCATCTGTCCCGCGCCGTTGTTATTTTCACCCCGTGCAAATAATGAAGAAATACCTCCCTGTTTTCCGAGGATTAGCTGGGCGTAATTGCAGCCTGGTTTGATCCCTCTTTTAATAACCTGGGCCCCTCTCAGCCCAGCCCCTCCGGCAGCTTTGTGTGATCCGAGGGCTTCCATCTGCACACACCTCCAGCCTTTGTGCTGGGCACTCCCAGCCCCTGGTGCCTGGGGGGGAAAACCTTCCTGGGGGCAAAAAAACCCTTTCTGGGGGCAAAAAAACCCTTTCCTGGGGGCAAAAAAACCCTTTCCTGGGAGCAGAAAACCCCTTTCCTGGGAGCAGAAATATCCCTTTACTGCAAGTAGGAATATCCCTTTCCTGGGGGCAAAAAAACCCTTTCTGGGGGCAGAAAACCCTTTCCTGAGAGCAGAAAAACCCCATTCCTGGGAGCAGAAATATCCCTTTCCTGGGAGCAGAAATATCCCTTTCCTGGGAGCAGAAAAGTCTTTTCCTGGAGCAGAAAAACCCTTTACTGCAAGTAGGAATATCCCTTTTCTGGGGGCAGAAAAGCCTTTTCTGGGAGCTGAAAAACCCCCTTTCCTGGGAGCAGGAATACCCCTTTTTGGGAGCAGAAAAAAAAACCCTTTCTGGGAGTAGAAAAACTCCCTCCTGGGAGCAGAAAAATCCCTTTCTGGGAGCAGGAATACCCCTTTTTTGGGAGCAGAAAACCCCTTTCCTGGGAGAAGAAAAACCCCTTTACTAGGAGCAGAAAAACCCCTTTACTAGGAGCAGAAAACCCTTTCCTAGGAGCAGAAAAACCCCTTTTCTGGGAGCAAAAAAAACCCTTTACTAGGAGCAGAAAAACCCTTTCCTGGGAGCAGGGATATCCGTTTCCTGGGAGCAGGGATACCCTTTGCTGGAAGCAGGAATATCCATTTTCTTGGAGGAGAAATACCCCTTTCCTGAGAGCAGAAAAAACCCTTTCCTGGGAGCAGAAAAGCCCCTTTATGAGAGCAGAAAAACCCCTTTTCTAGGGGCAGAAAATCCCCTTTGCTGGGGGTAGAAAAACCCCTTTCCTAGGAGCAGGGCACTGCTGTGTTCAGGATTCAGGGTGGGATATTTGGGATATTCCCTCAGAACAGGCACTGCTGTGTTCAGGGTGGGATATTTGGGATATTCCATCAAGGCAGGCACTGCTATGTTCAGAGTTCAGGGTGGAATATCTGGGATATTCCCTCAGCAGGGCACTGCTGTGTTCAGGATTCAGGGTGGGATATTTGGGATATTCCCTCAGAACAGGCACTGCTGTGTTCAGGGTTCAGGGTGGGATATTTGGGATATTCCCTCAGAACAGGCACTGCTGTGTTCAGGGTGGAATATCTGGGATATTCCCTCAGCAGGACACTGCTGTGTTCAGGGTTCAGGGTGGGATATTTGGGATGTTCCCTCAGCAGAGCATTTTTTACACCTCTAACCAGTGGCAAACACACTGGAGGTGTCTCAGCCTCAAGTGCAAAGTCTAATGAATTTGTGTTTCCCCCCACAATTTTAACCAGCATTTTGCCAGGCAGTTTTGAATTTGATTTTTGAATAAACATCAGAAGGAGGTTTTCCTGAAGATACCCCCAGGGAGTGTTTCCAGCAGTCTTGTCTGGGTTTTGGGTGGGAATGGCTCCCTTGCAGGAGGGTTCCCCTGCCTGGAGAGCTGGTGGGAGTTCAATGCTCCTCCTGACAATTGTTTAATTCTCTGCTCACACCTCCAAAGCCTCTCTAATGCACGAGAGAGACTCTGGGTGATGCGAGGTCACCAAATGAGGCAGCTCTGCACCAGCAGGTCTGGGGGTGAATTCTTAGTTTTGCCTGCACTAGGAGAAAGCCTCTTCTGGCTCTAAAAATGAGCAGATGCCCCTGGGCTGCACCAGGGTGTCCTGCAGGAGCTGTGACCTCCTGCTCGGGGCTCTGAGCCAAAGCTCAGCATCATTAATGAGAATTAAAATATTGGGAGCTCCGGGAGCAGAGGGTGGAGCAGGCAGAGAAGGAAACTGCTGAAGGAAACAGCTTCCAAAAGTGTGTGCCTGTGGTCTGGGAAACCCTGGGGAAAGGGGCATCCCTGTCCCTCACACCGAGCAGGGACAGCTCTGCCTCGCTGGGCATCTCCATCCTGGCTGCTAAACCTGGCAGGCTCTGGGCATGGAATCGTGGGGGGCTTTTGCTCCAAACTCAGAGGCACAAGCAGAGGTTCTGTTCTGTTTTCTGGGCTTTTATTTTCAAGGCCATTCCCTTGTAGGGTATTTTTCTGGGGGGGGGGCTGTGTTTGCACAGGCACAGAGCAGCAGCATTGCCAGGTCAGGTGTGAAACCCACCGTGGGATCTCACCCACAAATGTGCAGGATAAAATAACAATTATAATATATAATATGCAATATGTAATATATAACATATAACATATAACATATAATATACAATATATATAATATATTATATAATATATAATATATTATATATTTATATATAAATATATAAAACTATATATAAACTATATATATACAAATATATACTATATAAGATATATTATATACTATATATAATATAGTACATATATTATATATTATATGTAATGTATAATATATATTATATGTATTATACATATTATATGTATTATACATATTATATGTATTATACATTACATATAATATATATAATATTGTATATATAACATATTATATATTATATATGTAATGTATAATATATAATATGTAATTAATATAATATAATATAATAATAACAATAATAATAGTGTTTCATGTTTTTCTTTGACTACAACATTTTCACTCGAATAAGACATTTTCACATGACTAAACCATATCATTTTGTTGTATATTGTTAGGGGGCATTGTGGTGTTTGGTCACAGGTTGGGTTCGATGCTCCTGGAGGATTTGCCAACCTAAATATTCTCAGGTTCTCTTTTATTCTTTACTTCCTGAAACACTGTGGGTCTCTTGAGGCTCCTCTGACAAAGCTGAGCCTGGGATTGCCCTTTCCCCATTTCTGCCCCCCAAGGAGTGGGGTATTTAGGGAGAGAGGTAATTAAACAGCCCCAGCTGTTAATTGGGAGCAGCCAGGTGTGACAGTTCCCCACCACAGCTTTATTTCAAAGGCTGGGATTTATTTTTCTTTGCCTTCTTTCAAGGAACTGTGAAGGTTTTCATCTGAGTCTGGGTGCAGCTTTTAGTGCAAATGTGCTGCCAGAGCCGCTGGAGCCCCTGGCACAGCTATTCCAGCTATTCCATGTGATTTGTGGGAAGGGACAATTTGCTGGAGGTCTCTGAGGCTCTGTGGGGAGGGTTAATAACTCCTGGAGAGGTGGGAGAAAAGAAAGAGTTTTATGTCTCCTGCAACCTGCAAGACTATGAAATGTTTCCAAGTGTAATTTTCTTGAAGTTAAAGTTGAGGTTATTAAGGTTCACTTAGCAGATAAAGTTTGCCACAATTTTCTTGGTCTCTGTGATCAGATGACAGGATTTCTAATCCATAAAAGCAGGGCAGGATGCTGGGGGCTCTGAACCATGCTCAGGGGACACACCCAGGGCCTCCCAGCTCCTCTCCTTCACATGTATTTTTATTTGCAGGGAAATTTGAAAGCAATGCATTGAAGTTCCCCCAGCCACCCCCGGAGCCGGTTTCAATTTGCTGGGCTTTGTTAAGCTCGGTATTAGCAGCACCGGGGTCGGGAGCCGGGGGTGCTGCCATCCCAAACCCTGGAGCTGCCGTGCTCCTGAGCCTTTTCCAAACGGGTGCTCTGTGCACCTTGGAGGGGAGGACAGGTTAACGCCAACGCCGGGGAAACCAAAGTGGTTTTGTGGGGAATTGGCAGGAAAGAAGTGTTCTCACAAGGAATGGGGCTGCTGCTGCATCCCCGGCTCCTGGTGCACTCATTGCTTGGTGCTTTAAAGAGCACCAAGGGGTGCCCTCCGTGCTGGGAATTGATTTGCTCCAGGCAAAGCACAGCCAGGGTCTCTGGGCTGTGGTGCAGCTGATGGAGATCTCTCGAGTCTGTGATGGTATCGTGATGAAAAGAAGCAGTCACACAGAAATGTGAGGCTCAGCCACATCTGCACGGATTTCATTTTGTGCTGCCCGTCATGGGCTGCAGCAGAGCTCCACCAGCAAAGCTTCTGCTCCCTTTTGGGAAGCAGGAGAGCCCTGGCAGGATCCCAGTCCCAGCCTGGGACAGTGGAAATGTCCCTGCCCATGACAGGGTGGCACCGGGTGGGCTCTGAGGTCCCTCTGACCCAAGTCAGTCTGGGATTTTAAATTATGACCAAGTCAATTCTTCACCTTCTTTTGAATAAGCTGAGCAGGTTATTCTGAGTTATTCACTGAGCTGAACTCATGTCTGTCCCTCTGCAGCTCTGTCCTCTCCAGTCACTCCTCAGGGGCTGCTCAGGACCTTCCTGAAATTTCCAGCCTCTTGTTTTGGAATGTGGACACCAAAGGAGGCCGGGCTGGGCCCTTGGTGGTCTCACTAACACAGCATTTGTTGATAAATCCACCTTCCTGTTGCTACTTGCTCTCCACTTGCCTGTCACTGACATGTTGGATAAAGAACTGGAGAGCATGAGAAGTTATTTCTGACCTCTTGCAGTTGTATTAGTGTAAGGGAACAGCACCTTTCATATCAGTGATGTTTGTTGTATTAATGAGGCAAAAATAGCCATTAACGAGCCCTGAGCATGTACTTGAATTTCAATAAGTGCTTTCTGTGCAGAGCCAAGCAGAGATTACACATCAGACTTAGCAGCTACGGGCTATGGCCAATTTTTAAAACACAGACACTTCATTTGGAAGGGTTTCTAACGCTAAGATGGAGATCTTAAATTAAATACCCGATCATCTAAACTCATCCAGTGTTTGATTTTTAGGTCTTAGTGCTTCATCCAAGCTCAAGATAAAAAGACAGGCGTTAAAATGTATAAATATGCTCAGTTCCTCAGCCAGCTCTAATTGCCTAATGCCCCTCCACACGTTACTTAAAATGGATCACGACTTAAGAAGACTTATGTACATTCCATGGATAAAATGTATTGATTTCCTGCTTGGCTCTCATGGCAGAGGAGAGCACAAAGACACTGCTGTGTGTCACAGAGCAGCTCCAGCCTGCCCAGGGGCACAGCACACATCAAATGCAGAGAAACCCCCCTGCCTGTGCCCTGCAGGGCGGGGGTCCCGGGCAGGCAGTGCCCCCCGTGCTGGGAATGCACACAGAGTGACCCTGGGTGCCCCTGGCTGCAGTCCTGCTGCCTGTGCTGGCACTGCCAGGCTCTGCTGGAGCCACCCAGCACCCTGTGCCTGTGCAGGGCCAGCCCAGCCCCAGGCAGGGCTCTGGGGGGGTTTGTGTTCCTGCAGAACTGCTGGGGCTGAGGGCACTGGGGGCTGTGCACAGCCAAGGCTGCTTGGGGTGGTTCAAACATCACCCACAGAAACCCCTGGGCCTGCTCCTGCTGATGGCTGAGGGAGTGTGGTCAGCACAGGGAACATGGTCAGGATGGGGAACGTGGTCAGGATGGGGAATGTGGTCAGGGTGGGGAATGTGGTCAGCATGGGGAATGTGGTCAGGGTGGGGAATGTGGTCAGGATGGGGAACGTGGTCAGGGTGGGGAACATGGTCAGGATGGGGAACGTGGTCAGCACAGGGAACATGGTCGGGATGGGGAGTGTGGTCAGCTCTGGGAGTGTTGTCAGCACAGGGAGTGTGGTCAGCATGGGGAACGTGGTCAGCATTGGGACGTGGTCAGCACAGGGAGTGTGGTCAGCATGGGGAACATGGTCAGCATGGGGAATGTGGTCAGCATGGGGAATGTGGTCAGCACGGGGAACATGGTCAGTATGGGGATGTGGTCAACATGGGACAGGGATGTGCCCACGTGTCCTGGCTGGGGTATTTCCCCCCACACACTCAGGGTGTTCTCCATCCATCCATCCATCCATCCATCCATCCATCCATCCATCCATCCATCCATCCATCCATCCATCCATCCATCCATCCATCCATCCATCCATCCATCCATCCATCCATCCATCCATCCATCCATCCATCCATCCATCCATGGGGATACACTATGAAGGTGGTACAGAATGTAATCTCATCCCCAAAAAGTTGGGGCTGAACCAATTATTAAAATGAGGAGCAGGCCTGATTGTAACAGGCCACACCTGTTGCCAATAAGAGCAGTGGTATAAAAGAGTGGATTGGTTAAGACCAGGAGTCAGATGGCTACTGCAAGGACCAGGAGCAGTCAGTGCTTACAGAACCATCAAGGAGGTATGAATCTCTGGGGATATGGAACTCTTGCACTATAGTGATCATAGAACTCTAAACCATATAAGACAACACTTCCATCCATCCAGTCCTTCCAGGCATGATTGGCTTTGAAATACATAGAGAAAATATATAGAGAGGTACCTTTGCATCTTGAGAAAAATACATAGAGAGGTTCTTTTAATTTAATAATGCATTAATTTAATTTTATTAATTAAATTATTAAATTATTCTGTATTAAACTGGAATTATTAAAAAGTACTTAGGCTTGCACTCAGGAGGTAAATTCATTATGCGTAGACTCAAAATCATAAAATCTCAGAATCCCAGAATGGTTTGGGCTGGAAGGGACCTTAAATCCCATCCAGTGCCACCCTGCCATGGCAGGGACACCTCCCAGTGTCCCAGGTGCTCCAAGCCCCAGTGTCCAGCCTGGCCTGGATTCCTGAATTCCTTCCCAATCTCCCATCTGACCCCACTCTGTTTCAACGTGAAGCCATTCTCCTTTTCCTGTCCCTCCAGACCCTGTGAGTTTTCTCTCTCCACCTTTCTTGCCATCCCCTTCAGGTACTGCAAGGCCACCATTAGAATTGATGCTATTAGAATTTTATGCCAACTTGAATGCGAAATTTTAAATTAAGCGACAACGATTTAAAAAAAACCAAAATGCACGAAACTTCCAGAAAGTTTTGGGAGGAAAAAAAGAAAAACCCCACCCCAACATCTGCCTTGCCTGTGGCAGGCCCTGTGTGTGAATCAGTGACTGTCAGAGCAGGCAGGTGAGCCCAGCCAGGGGAGATTGATGGAGCGAGCTGGGCTAATGCAGAGCAGGAGATGCTAAGGGCTTGTGACGCTCACATTTGCCTGCTCCATTACTGGGCTCTAAATGTTGTTTCCTCCTGGGCTGATATTTCACTCATCTCAGCCGCCTTTATTAAAAAAAAAATGATTAAAGCCCCCCCCAAGAAAAATGAAAACAGAAGAGTGAAATCATCTCGAAGTCATCATTTTGCAGGGAGGCATTTTGGAGGCTCCCAGGTCTCTGGTTTTCATCTCAGAGGAGAGGGGGGTGCTCAGTCAGCACATCCCTGCAGGTGTGGGGCTGGCACTGCCCAGCTGGGGCCTTTAACTGGGCAGGAAAGGGTTAATGCCCCTCAGCTCCCTGGGGTGAGAGCGGGTTAGAAACCCCAACACCTGAAAATCGGCTGTAAATGCGAGCAGGTGGCTTTGGCTGTGAGGTAAATACAGGGCTTGGTCATCAGGACTGGGATGGAGCAAGGTCGGGGTGATTATATCAGAGATTAGGGCACGTTTGGGACCTTCAATCCCGTTTATTCCACCCTGCCATGGCAGGGACACCTCCCACTGTCCCAGGATGCTCCAGCCTGGCCTTGGGCACTGCCAGGGATCCAGGGCAGCCCCAGCTGCTCTGGGAATCCCAGCCCAGCCAGGAATTCCCAATTCCCAATGTCCCATCCATCCCTGCCCTCTGGCACTGGGAGCCATTCCCTGGCTCCTGTCCCTCCATCCCTTGTCCCCAGCTCTCCTAGGCCATCATTTTATCCTAAATAATGGGATTCAAATAATCTTTAAAATGTATTAAGATGTAAATTCAAAATTAAAGAAATCAAAGCCTCCAAACTTGATACCCAGACTGGAGCAACACTTTTGCCCTCCTGACCTTTATTTCAAAATATTCTGTGGCCCACCATTTCTCATTTCACAATATATACCCCATCTTCTTCTCACATTTTATCTGGAGGGCAATTCCCAGGGCTGGGCTGCCCTGTTCCCCCAGAGGGTGAAGAGCTCCAACCCCACAGGTCCCCATACCATCCCACTCCTGCTCCAGGCTCTATTTCCCTATTCCTGGTTGGGCTCAAGGGACAATTCCAGGATTCCTCAGCAGGAATCACTGACAATCTCCGTGCCCTGCTGCAGGCTGGGTTTGCTGAGTGCTGCTGGTGCTTTATTGCAAATAAAAATCCCCCTCCAGCCCCTGGGTTTGCTGAGCACCAATGGCTCTTTATTCCAGATTAAAACCCCCTGCAGCCCCTGGGTTTGCTGAGTGCTGCTCACTTTATTCCAGATTAAAATCCCCTCCAGCCCCTGGGTTTGCTGAGTGCTGCTCACTTTATTCCAGATTAAAATGCCCCTGTCTGGGGCTGTCCCAGGGCAGGCAGAGCCAGCCCCATCCCAGCTCCAGCCCTTCCCTCCCAGCTCTCTGCCCCTGCCTGCAGCTCCTGCTTTTCCCCTGTGCTGCTGCCATTAGAGGGAAATGATTTTTCCTCAGTTTGCTCAAAGGCAGATTTAAAGGCAGGTCCCCGAGGCAGCAGGAAAGTCGATCCCCTAAGCTACTCCCTCACTGTTTGCTTTTTTACATGTAATATCCCATTGCTGAGCCGGGCTGTAATTTCAAATACAGCACACGCTACGTAAATACATCCCTCAGAAATGGGCTAATGTGACATTTAATGGAAATTAACTGCTTTTATTGTGGTGTTTGGTTGCACTGCCACCTGAAAAATGGGTAAATCCACTTCATATACATAGAAGTATCGCCCAGGCTTTTCTTTCTTGCCAGTTTCATGACTTTAAATGGATGTAGCTGCATTTATGCTGCTGAGCCCGTTTAAAATATACCCAAATATATGTAATTTTAACTACAGCAGTCCACCTAAGAATGCCACCTGCATCTCTCCCCCATTACTTATGTACTTAGAGCGCTGGAAAATGCAGAGATCCGTGGGGAAATTCCAGATAAACCCTGGTATTTATTGCAGGGCTGGAGCAGCAAAGGGTTACTTGAGCCCAGGCATTGTAAGTACAAGCAACAGGACTCCATTGGCTTTAATTTGTCCATGTCTTTCATTTGATACTCCCAGTATTAATAGCTTTGCAAGGAAATTCTGCAGTCATTAATCATAATAATTAATCAGATCCAATTATATTGCATATAAATGCGAACAAATTGCTGAAAAAATAATGATCTATCACCAACATGTCACGAGGAAAAAGAGACTAAAATAGTAATTAGAAGCAGGGATTTAGTTGTGTGCAAGTACTCTGTGCCTGATTTTAGCAGTGTGATGATCTGATGATGTAATTAGTGGGAAGAAAGTCAAGCAGGCTTTTGCAGCAGACCCCTTAATGACTGTGCAACGCAGGAAAAAATATCCTTGCATTGCTGACTGCCTTTATATTTACCCTTAAACCCTCGCTGCTTCACTGAGATGCTTGCAAAAAGATGGCTTCTGGCATTTTCCACCCAGATTGCCTCGAGGTGCTTCAAAAACATTCAGAATTCCACCCAAAACTGGCGTGGGGCAGCAGCGCTTCCCCCCTGCACGAGGGCTGGCACCGGGTGTAAAGCTACTGGTGCTGGTGAATCTAGGAACTCTGGGTCTGGTAAAGCTAGGAAATCTGATTGGTAAAGCTAGGAACTCTACTGGTTCTGGTAAAGCTAGGAAATCTGATTGGTAAATCTAGGAAATCTGATTGGTAAAGCTAGGAAATCTGGGTCGGGTAAACCTAGGAAATCTGATTGGTAAAGCTAGGAACTCTACTGGTTCTGGTAAAGCTAGGAAATCTGATTGGTAAATCTAGGAAATCTGATTGGTAAAGCTAGGAAATCTACTGGTTCTGATAAAGCTAGGAAATCTTCTGATTCTGGTAAATCTAGGAAATCTGATTGTATGTCTAGGAACTCTGGTTCTGGTAAATCTAGGAAATCTGATTGGTAAAGCTAGGAAATCTACTGGTTCTGGTAAAGCTAGGAAATCTGATTGTATGTCTAGGAACTCTGGTTCTGGTAAATCTAGGAAATCTGATTGGTAAAGCTAGGAAATCTACTGGTTCTGGTAAAGCTAGGAAATCTGATTCTGGTAAAGGTAGGAAATCTGATTGGTAAATCTAGGAACTCTGGGTCTGGTAAACCTAGGAAATCTGATTGGTAAAGCTAGGAACTCTACTGGTTCTGGTAAAGCTAGGAAATCTTCTGATTCAGGTAAAGCTAGGAAATCTGATTGGTAAATCTAGGAAATCTGATTCTGGCAAATCTGGGCAATCCACTGATTCTGGTGGATTTAAACCTGCTGCACACCCATTTAAATCTGTGCCTAGATTTACCCCCATTGTTAGCAGATTTGAACCTAGGTGCAAATCTCCTGGTTCTGTTTACTGAGCCGGTTCTGTGGCAGTACGAGGGTCCCCATTTTCCTGTCGCTGCCGGGTGACCAATTCCTGCTGAGAGCAGCCAGGTTTTCATGCTTTGCTGTCTCAGAGTGCCCAGGGCAGTGCCAGCCCCTCACACCCACCCCTCTGTCCCTCAGACACGGATTCTGTGCCAGGCACACCCTGCTCAGCACACACTAAACCAGAGTTTTTAGGAACAGCAGCCCCGAGCCTTTAAACTCCCGTGCCCTGCTCCAGTGGATTACACTTGAAACAGTGACTGAAGATTGATGAGCAGGTTTATGACAGATTTTCTACTTGAAAATAAATGTGAAGTTCATCATAGTTTTCAATACTAAGCACTGCACTTTCCTGCCTTTGATCTGGGTGTTGTGACTACTACAAAGAAATAAAACCTTATCTTACCTTTTCCAGCATCTACTGCAGAAGACCTCAATAATGCATAAGAACATCTGGAAGTGCAGTAATTTCGGCTATCAGAGATAAGAATTGACACAAAACAGGTAAACCCTACAAAGTCATCATGTTGAAATGAGCTGATTAAGGTCTGGGAACATAAAACATCATGTAGAATGTTTTCATGCTTGCTCCAGCTTCCCATTTTCTATATATTTATGTAGAAAAGAAGGAATGCCAATTATTTCATCTCTTTTTTTTTTTTTTTCAGTGTGTTTAATAGGTTGATTAGCTGGAAGCCATAATATATTTTTATATAAAGAGACAGGAGTGACTGCAAACCTATTGCCATCTATTTCTGTGTGGAGTTAACTGTGAGTTCATAGAAAATACATGGGCATAGTAAACAGGGGTTTGAAATGACAATTTTTTACTGGTTGCAAGTGCTAATTGCTAGTTTCTCAAGGGTATAGAATTAATCACCTGCTAGATTTACAGTCTCTAGGTTGAGACCTGAGGATGGAGGCAATAAGAAAAGCTCTTGAGGGACATATCATATGGTGAGTCTAAATATCAGTCTCTATGCATATGTAAATTGGCAACAAAGTTTTTTCAAAGCTCAAGTATGCTAATTTCAAACAGGCAAGACTAAAGCTCGCTTTTAGCAGCTGTTTAACGTCTGCCTGTGGGTGGTAGAGAGAGCTTAAAATACAAGCAAACAGTGGTGCATAAGTAATTAAGCAACATTTTGCTGGGCATAAATAATTCTGTTTATATTGCTCTTTGAAGAGTATGGAATACAAAATAACAGCTCGAGTGCACCTTTGGTCACCAGAGGTTGCAAGTGCCTCCTCCTTACCTTTGCTGCTTCCACCTTTTCCAGGCAGGAATTAAATGGGGGTCGGGGCTGCTCCTGCCATTTGTGTGTTGGAGAACTTCACTCTGCATTGCAGCAAAACAAAACAGATGCTGGAAAGTTTTTAATGTGCTGTATTTGCAGCTCGGATAATTCCCTTTTTGCTTTCCCCTCAAATATTTCCCCTTCCTTTTCCCCTGGAATAACCCCCCTTCTCCTTGGTTCCCCAGCCTGAAGCTCCCCAGTGCTGCAGAGTGGCTCTGGGAAGGGAATTCATCTGTTTGGAGATCTCTGCACTTTCACCACATCAAAGTTGATAAAATTATGCTGCATGTGCTATTTTGCTAAATTGTAAAAATTAGTGAGTCAACTCGACTATTTTCAAGGTCATAAGGCTGTTGATAATCCATAAAACAAAACAGCCTGACTTTTGCAGTTGTTATCACTTAAATTATTGCATGCATTAAAATAATAAGGTGGTTGCCTTTATGGGATTCTCCTAAACCCAGGAGTCACTGAAGTGGCTGAGCACAAAACGCTCGTGTAATTTTGATGGCTCCTCTGAACTGCCAGAATTGACTAAAAGCTGGAAAAACTAAAACAAGAGAGATTTAAAAAATATCTCATTTGACTCAGTAAAAACCTTGAAATTAATCACAAGGAAGATGAAAGATGTAACATGATTTGGGAACATCTAGTCTGGAAAAAAGGATTATAAGTACCGGCTGTGATAAGAGTCAGGATTTTAGAACTTGGGTTTGATGAAGTGCTGATGGTTTAAAGAATTAGGAGTTAAAAGAAGAGGTGGTTTGTGGAGGAACCCTCTGTGCTGTGTGCTGCAGAGAGGACTGGCACCAGTGTCTGTGCTGGTTTGGTGGCACTGCTGCCCCAGTGTCATCGCTGCTTTGGTGGCACTGCTGCCCCAGTGTCCCTGCTGGTTTGGTGGCACTGCTGCCCTGGTGTCCCTGCTGCTTTGGTGGCACTGCCACCCCGGTGTCATCACTGGTTTGGTGGCACTGCCACCCCAGTGTCCCTGCTGCTTTGGTGGCACTGCCACCCCGGTGTCATCACTGGTTTGGTGGCACTGCTGCCCCAGTGTCCCTGCTGCTTTGGTGGCACTGCCACCCCGGTGTCATCACTGGTTTGGTGGCACTGCCGCCCTGGTGTCATCACTGGTTTGGTGGCACTGCCGCCCCAGTGTCATCACTGGTTTGGTGGCACTGCTGCCCCAGTGTCATCACTGGTTTGGTGGCACTGCCACTCCAGTGTCCCTGCTGCTTTGGTGGCACTGCCGCCCCAGTGTCCCCGCTGGTTTGGTGGCACTGCTGCCCCAGTGTCTGTGCTGGTTTGGTGGCACTGCCGCCTCAGTGTCCCCGCTGGTTTGGTGGCACTGCTGCCCCAGTGTCTGTGCTGGTTTGGTGGC
Organism: Agelaius phoeniceus; assembly: GCF_051311805.1. Lineage (NCBI taxonomy): Eukaryota > Metazoa > Chordata > Aves > Passeriformes > Icteridae > Agelaius > Agelaius phoeniceus. Next base: position 50,263,493 of record NC_135271.1, on the reverse strand, counting down.
ACTGCCGCCCCAGTGTCCCCGCTGGTTTGGTGGCACTGCTGCCCCGGTGTCCCCGCTGGTTTGGTGGCACTGCCGCCCCAGTGTCATCACTGGTTTGGTGGCACTGCCGCCCCAGTGTCATCACTGGTTTGGTGGCACTGCCACTCCAGTGTCATCACTGATTTGGTGGCACTGCCGCCCCGGTGTCCCTGCTGGTTTGGTGGCACTGCTGCCCCAGTGTCATCACTGGTTTGGTGGCACTGCTGCCCCGGTGTCCCTGCTGGTTTGGTGGCACTGCCGCCCCAGTGTCCCTGCTGGTTTGGTGGCACTGCCGCCCCAGTGTCCCCGCTGGTTTGGTGGCACTGCTGCCCCAGTGTCCCCGCTGGTTTGGTGGCACTGCCGCCCCAGTGTCATCACTGGTTTGGTGGCACTGCCACTCCAGTGTCATCACTGGTTTGGTGGCACTGCCGCCCCGGTGTCATCACTGGTTTGGTGGCACTGCCGCCCCAGTGTCCCCGCTGGTTTGGTGGCACTGCTGCTCCAGTGTCATCACTGGTTTGGTGGCACTGCTGCCCCAGTGTCCCCGCTGGTTTGGTGGCACTGCTGCCCCAGTGTCATCACTGGTTTGGTGGCACTGCTGCTCCAGTGTCTGTGCTGGTTTGGTGGCACTGCTGCTCCAGTTGGTGCTGCTGGGGAAGGCAGCAGGAGGCAGAGGGAAGGGACCCTTGTGCAGCAGAAATGGAAATGGCTTTGGGAGCAGGGCTGGGGTGCCTGGGGCTCTCAGGGAAGCGGGCAGGAGGAGGGAACAGCTCCTCTGTTTGTGCCATTTTCCTCTTTCCTTGGACCTTTGGGTTCCTGGATGGCCTGGGCAGGTCCTGGCTGCTCCCAGCCCTCCCCACACCTTTCCTTGGAACACCTGAGAGCTGCTGGCTCCCAGCCTCTCTGACTGAGCCTTCTCTTTCCCTTCCCTCCCGATCTGCTCACCTTTCTCTCCCAGTTTAATTATTCATTCCCTAATTTGCTGCCTCTCCCCGCACTCCCCTGGCCATTTGTCACTGCAGCTGAGCAGCGCCGGCGCTCAGACTGATGGGGACACCTTCCCAGAGCCACCAGCACAGCCCAGGCAAGCCCAGCCTGCCCAGGCCCGGCTTAGCCATGTCCCCTCACTGCCTCCAAATGCCAGACACGGAGAGCCAGGTGGGATTGGGGATTCTGCATCAGTCTCTGCTCTCCCTGTGTGCTCGTGTTCACAGGGGCCCCAGGGTGAGGGGAGAGATGAGGATCTGACTCCATGTTTCACAAGGCTGATTCATTATTTTATGATAATATATATCTTAAAACTATACTAAAAGAATAGAAGAAAGGATTTCATCAGAAGGCTGGCTAAGAATAGAATAGGAAAGAATGAATAACAAAGCTTCTGTCTTGGACTCTCTGTCCGAGCCAGCTGACTGTGATTGGCCATTAATTAGAAACAACCCCATGAGCCCAATCCCAGATGCACCTGTTGCATTCCACAGCAGCAGATAACCATTGGGTACATTTTGTTCCTGTTGCATCCCACAGCAGCAGATAACCATTGGGTACATTTTGTTCCTGAGGCCTCTCAGCTTCTCAGGAGGAGAAATCCCAAGGAAAGGATTTTCCATAAAAGATGTCTGTGACATACCTGGTTCAGCACAGGGTGCCCAGAGCAGCTGGGATTCCCCATCCCTGGCAGTGTCCCAGGCCAGGCTGGACAGGCTTGGAGCACCTGGGACAGGGGAAGGTGTCCCTGCCATGGCAGGGTGGCACTGGATGGGGTTTAAGGTCCCTTCCCACCCAGCCCAGTGTGGGATGCAGTGATCCCATCACGAGTGCCAAGACTGGGTCTGGTTACGGGACCAGCGGTGCTGCAGCAGTCCATGGCCTGGCCATGCATTAATTGTTCCAGGTCATTAATTGGTGTCCAGGTGACCCCACGGGGAGGTGGCAGCTGCACACCCCGGGTGTGGGCAGAGGAGAGCCCCAGGATTGGGCAGCATGGAATGGGGAATACAGGGGGATGGTCCTCCAGGCCTCCCCAGGCCCCTTTGGGTCACTCCAGTGTCGTGGGACAGGGAATTGGGCATGGAAACTCTGGGAGCTGAAAATGCAGGTTCTGCTGAATGCCTCTCTCGGTGCTCTGGCTGTGCCAGGACAATGTTATTTAAAGCTGTTCACATTCTAAAAGAATATTATGTTAAAGGTCCTTTCAAGTGAAAATCTGCCTCCTCCCTTCTCTCCTCCCATTTTTAAATGCCCACTTTAATTCCTGAAGGAGCCCCTCTGTTTGCTGTTGTGATTACAGTTACCACTTTCCATCCCTGTTGCTGAACTCTCTCATTGCCTATAAAATGTGGCTTTTTCAGGCCAGTTTTGCTCTCTGAGCCCCCTCCCCTTCTCCTCCTCGGGGGTGCTGGCTCTGCAGCTGGAGAAGCCACTTTGGAGCCAGCAGCAGGAGAGCAGGGGATTGCACTGAGGACACAAGCTAAGAAAATTAAGAAATTGAGACATTTTAGGGTTTTGTAGTGATTTGCTCGCAGGGAGAGGTGATAAATATGTTCACATTAGTTTTTTTTCTCATAATAAAGAGCAGGTGATGGCTTTCAGCATCCCCTGCAATACCTGAGGAGCTGGCTTCTCACCTGGGCCTAGGGGGAAACTGTGCTCACCTGGCAAAGAGGGGTTTCTCCATCTCCTGAAGGCTTTTAATCCATGGAATTTGTACTCAGTGTCATTTGTGCTTGCAGCTAGCAATAAGAACCAAACTGAGACAAAAATAAAGAAGAGAAAAATACAATTTCTGTCCAAGCAGCTGGTTACTGGAACAGGAGGATCCTTGCAGAAATATGGAATATAATCCCATTTCTTGCCAGATTCGTGCTCTGCTTTTCACTTTTGCAGCAGTTGGGAGACCTCAGGAACTTTTGGGGTGTTTTTCATGGATGCTGTGAAACCCAGTGGTACAGGGGGGTTTTACTGGGAAACCCCAGCTTTGGTTCCCTGTTTGGGAACCTTTCCCTGCACAGCCCATCACCATCCCCAGGCTGGGCTTCCCCACCTGGATCCCCTCAGGCCCTGTGGGATTTTTACCCACTGAATAAAAGGGGAGAATCTGAGCCTCAGCTTTTCTCCCAGAGAGAGGCTCATCCGTTATTTAGGACAACAGTGCAGCTGTGGAATACTGTATTTTAATAGTATATCTGGAGAACAACATCCTCTATTGATTTTTCATTTTGGTTTGTTTTTCCTCAGGGCTTTTTTATTGGTATGATTATGTGAGTTTGCTCCCACCTGCTACCAAGCACTGGCTTTCATCTTATGGGCACTCATTTGCATAAAACCTAAAAGCAAGGGATAATAATAAATATTTGGCAATTTCATGAATTTTAAAATTGTTTTCGTTACCAGGGAGAAATACTTTTGCAGGGCCTTTATTTCCTACTGAATTTTTGACTGCTGGCCTTAAAGGAAAATTTTAAAAAAGGGAATTTCCTATCTCTTTTCCTTCGGTAGTATTGTGCATTTGCTTGAACATAAACGTTTCACAGTAAAAATGTTTGATTAAAACGTACTGATTTCACAGTAAAAACAATCTGATTAAAAGAAAATTACCTGCTCCCAGTGCTGTCAGCTTCCCAGAAATATTATGGGATTAAAAAAAAAATCCTTCAGGAAGCCACGGGTCCAGGTAGTTTGTGCCAATGCAGGGCAGATTCCTCCCAGCTCCGAGACACTTGCACGTTATATTAAAAATATAGAACCCAACCCTCTCCAGCTGTCAGGTTGCTGTGGCAGAATTTAGTTCTGTTCTCAAGAGCTTCCCTGTCCCATGAGTGCAAAGACAATAGTGCACTATATAGAGAGCCAATAAATCAATTAGCTGTAACAGCCAGCGTTCAGGAAATGCATTTATTCTCTTCAATGAAAACACAGTTTTTACTTGTAGCCATACTTCATACTGTTAAGGTCAATTTTTCATGTGGAAATTAAATCCAGTGGATGAAAAACTGCTTGTATATTCCATAAAGCAGGGAAGAAGTGTTCTCACTGATGTGGGATCACAAGTTTGTTTTATTTGTAATTATCCTTCCGCAGAGTAATTGAGATTCCAAACAGTGGCTTAATGGCTTGGCGCCCTCAAATTACCACTGCCTGTAACTTTACCTTTCCAAAAATAAGTGAGCTTTTCAATTGCAGCACGACTGCTAAAGCCCAGCTCCTTTTAGAACAATTAATTGAGAGAGGTGATTAATAGCTTAATAATGGGCTGCTCTGCGAGCGCGCGAAGGCATGGACAGGGAATATGCAATTTTGTGTCCCTAAAACCACTCCTAAGTGGGATCCCCGCGGCTCCCCTGAGCCCTGCCTAAACCCTGAGCCCGGCTCTGCCCTAAACCCAGCTCTGCCTTTTTGCCAAAACCAAAACAACCTAACAAAACAATCAAACAAAAAGCCCAAAACCAAACACCAAACCAACCAACCACCCCCAAAACCGAACCAAACAAACCCAAAACCAAAACAAAAAACCAAACCAAAACAAACAAAAAATCCCAAAATAAAACCAAACCAACCAAACAAACCCAAAACCAAACCAGACAAACAAAAAACCCCAAAAACTGAAACCAAAAGCCAACCAAACAAACCCAAAACAAAAACCAAAACCCAAACCAACCAACCCCAAACCCAAAACAAAAACCAAAACCCAAACCAAACCAACCAACCCCAAACCAACCAACCCCAAAACCAAAACAAAAAACCAAACTAAAACAAACAAAAAATCCCCAAAACCAAATCAACCAAACAAACCCAAAACCAAACCAACCAAACAAACCCAAAACCAAACCAGACAAACAAAAAAACCCAAAACCAAACCAGACAAACAAAAAAACCCAAAAACTGAAACCAAAAACCAAACAAACAAACCCGAAACAAAAACCAAAACCCAAGCCAAACCAACCAATCAAACCCAAAATAAACACCGAAGCCAAAAACCAAACCAACCAGCCAAACAAACCCAAAAATCAAACCCAAGCCAAACCAAAGAAAAAAACCACAAAAAAACCCAAACAAAAAACCCTCCAAAACAACCCCCTAATCCAAGAAAACCCCAACCCACAAACCCCAACCCAACCCCAAACCTTGGGGAATGGGAGCAGCCAAGCCCTGCTGAGGAGCAGGGAGCGGTGCCGCAGCTGCTGTCACTGCCCTTTTGCCTTGGGCCCTTCCAGAACAGAATTCCTGAGTCCTTCAGGTGGGGAAGGAGCTCCAGGACACCCAGCCCAACCTTTGGGCAGCCCCGGCGCTGCTGAGGGTGCTGGGTTTGGGATTTCCTCCCCTGGGACAGGAGGTGAGCAGAGCTCCAGCTGCTCATCCATCTCCTGTGGGATTGAGGAAAGCAGAAATGCCCTGCCCGTGCTCTGCAGCCCTGACCTGGCACCTGCTGCTGTGTCTGATCTTTGTGACACACAGGGCACTGGGTTTGGGCCATAGAACTCTCCTTTATTTGGGGGAACCCATCATGCCCTGTCCATGGGGCTGACAGATCCTCCCAGCCTCTGTCCCGGGCCCTGCTGACCCTCTGTGTGTCCCACAGGTTCTGCTCTCACACCGATCCCTCCACAGCCCTCCCAGGGCTCCCTCCCAGCGCTGGGCCCTGCTGGGGTGGTGCTGGAGCCCAGAGCAAGGGAGAGGAGCAGCAGGAGAACAACACCAGCCCTGTGCTTGCAGGGATGGGGAAGGCTCAGGACCTGCTCCCCTCTGTCTCTGTGGTCACCTCAGAGCCATCAGCTCCAGCAAATGGTTCCTTAGGCTGGCCATAAGTTTAAGCAAAGTGCTGTTTAAAAGCAGCTAATGCATTCATTTCCATTAATGAATGCATCCTGAGCTGCAGCAATTAGCTGTAATTATCATTTGGTGGGTACAGGTGGGGCTGGCTGGGAGGGAGGCTCTGGAGAGCAGCAGCCACCCCTGGGCAGACCTGCACGTTGGGCATCCATGAGAGAGCCCCAGTGTGACCGTGGTCACAAGGGTTTTCAGGATGAAGAAGAGATGAGAATGTTGACTCCATGGTCAGAAGGCTTGATTTATTGTTTTATGATATATGTTACATTAAGACTATACTGAAAAGCAATAGAAAGGAAAAGGTTTCTTCAGAAGCTAGCTAAGCTAAGAATAGAAAAAAATGAATAACAAAGATCTGTGTCTCAGACAGAGCAAGAGCCAGCTCTGCCATGAGTGGTCAGGAAATCCAAACATCCACAGGAGACCAATCACGGGTCTACCTGTTGCATTCCACAGCAGCAGATAACCATTGTTTACTTTTGGTTGCTGAAACTGCAGCTTCTCACAAGGAAAAATCCTAAGAAAGGATTGTTCATGAAAGATGTCTGCGACACCCCAGAAATGCCGTGAAAACTGATTTCTGCTCCTGGCAGAGGCTGGGTCTCAGGACTCTGGCTGCTCACAGGGACCCCCAGATGTGTCAGAAATTCTCTTTTCCCAGCCTGGCACTCAAAGAAGGAGTCAGAGCTCTTCAGTTCTCGATCTCAAGGTTGTTTGTTGTTCCTTATCTATAAAATTCTTTCTCCTGGCCTGCCCAGGTCTGCTCAGCAGGACAGACAGAGGCACTCTGCCTGCCCTGGGGCTGTGTTATCTTTTTATACTAAAAACCACCTGTACAATTGCCACAATCCATCCTTATGAACAGGTGTCGTGATGGCTCGTGGGGTGATCTCAGGGTGCAAAAAACCAACACGGCACAGGGGATTTGCAGTAGTAATCAAACAAGTGCAATTTTATTGAAATAACCACAACAGAAATGCACTGGGGAGGGACCCGGGAAAAAAGAGGAGAAAATAAGGGAGAAGAGTCTGTCTGTCATGATGGTTAAGGACGGGCGAGGGGGGTCTTCTCCTGGAGGAGGGAGCACCCCAAAGCTCAAAGCAGCCAGGCCGAGAGGTGGGGAGGATTCCGGGGCTGCTGTGCCCAGGGGCAGGGTGCCCCTCTGAGCTCAGTGCAGCACACAGCAAACAACACCTGTGGTCACAGTGAGCCAGCAACACCTTCAAGCCTCAGGCACGTCACATTCCCCCCGCTGGTTCAGCAAACAGGGGTTTTGAATTTTTCAGTGGCCTCTCTCCATGACAATCCTGAGGCAAATGAAGGGTGTTTCAGACAGACTCTCACAGCAATATTTACAATGACTTCCCAATACCCATCACCTGTGTTAGACACTGAGCTTCTACTCTAAACCAATCCAAAAGTGCCACCATCACAGCAGGAGATGGAGGCCAAGAAGAAGAAGAAGAAAGGCTGGACATGCCCAGATCCCTCCATCTTGCCCCCTGAACCCCCATTCTAAAACCCCAAAAATCTATTTTTCACCCTGTGATAAATTCACTATCATTCTGCTTAAACTTTCATGGCTTGTAAATCCTTCATATGAAGTTGGTAATTGTTTTTTCCAAGGGCTAAATCAAATGCACAGGGTCTGGGGCTCTGTGCTGAGGTCTCTGAGCCCCCTGGGCAGGGGCCCGAGCCCTCAGGGCAGCCAGAGGAATTCCCTGGGTTCCCACAGCTGGGGACAACATTCCTCAGCTGGGGAGCTGCCCCAGCTTAAAAAGGGACAAAGCCTGGGGTTGGCACAAGGTTGGTTTGGGCGATGCTCAGGGAAGCTCAGTGAGAAAACCCAGAGTGGGAATGGCAGAACTTGCTGAGGAAGAAAAGTGAGCCTGGAATTCTGGAGCTCTGGGAGTCCTGCAGCACTGGGAGCTTGGGTGGAAGGGATTTGTAAATTGTTTTGCAGTTGGTGACCTCCCGCTGAGTTTCCTCAGACTTGGGCCAATAATGGACACATTTATTCTCTCCTTTTTGTCGAGAACTCCATCAGGGAGAGAGAATGGAGGTAAACAGAGCAGGGCTCTGAAAAGGGAGCAGAAAATAAGATTTTTATTGTAGCATTTGCATAATAGTCATCTTACAAAATTGCCTGGGAATAATGGGAGGAGGAGATGGGGATGAATAGGTTAAGGAGAAGGAAAGTCAATTTTTAGTGGTGTTGGAAGTGATAATGTTCTCTCCTCCCTGAGATACAAGAGGGGAGTGTGGCAGGGCTCTGAGGGAGGGACTGCCTGGACAGCCATGCCAAAATCACAGCTCGGGGCTGTTCATCCCCCTGGGGCTGCCTGGAGGAGTCAGAGAGCTCCAGGGATGGAGCTGGAGCTGCTCTCCTGCTGCCCACCCCGACCTCCCCTGCATGGGGCTGTTCCCTCTCCTCTCCTTCTGTTCCCTGTCCTGTTCCCTGTCCCCTGTTCCCTGTCCCCTGTTCCCTGTCCCTGTTCCCTGTCCTGTTCCCTGTTCCCTGTCCTTGTCCCTGTTCCCTGTCCTGTTCCCTGTGCCTGTCCTTGTCCCTGTTCCCTGTCCTTGTCCCTGTTCCCTGTCCTGTTCCCTGTGCCTGTCCCTGTTCCCTGTCCTGTTCCCTGTGCCTGTCCTTGTCCCTGTTCCCTGTCCTTGTCCCTGTTCCCTGTCCTGTTCCCTGTGTCTGTCCCTGTTCCCCGTCCCTGTTCCCCGTCCCTGTTCCCCGTCCCTGTGTCTGTCCCTGTTCCCTCTCCTGTCCCTGTCCCTGTTCCCTCTCCCGTCCCTGTTCCCCGTCCCTGTTCCCTGTCCCTGTTTTCTGTTCCCAACCCCTGGCTGTCCCCTGCTATCAGGAATTTTTCAGATCGCTCAGCTCCCCCTGAGCCTCCTTTGCTCCATTTTTTAAAACTGTAATTCCATTTTTTTTTTAAATTTCATAATTGTGATGGCTCTTGCTGATTAACTGCCTGCTGACCTGCAGGTAGATCAGTTCCAAACTGTTCAGTTCCAAACCTCAGCTGATTTCCCCGTTTCTGGCCTTTGGTCAGTGCTTGCCCATGGTCAGAGTACTTAATTTAGGTTAAAATTTTAGGATTAAATACAACAATAATATCAGTTTAACTGATAGAAACGCCCCTGTTTATTTGGTGCCAATTTTTGGAGGACATTGTAGGGTTTGGATAGAATTTGAATTCATGCTTGAAACATATTGATTAGTGCGAGTTAATTTTTCTTGAGCTCTCTCTGATAGCGCTGTAAATATTTTCATTTGTTACGCATAACAAAATATACATTAATCTGTCAGAATATAAATGGCTTTCTGCTGGCCACTATGGCTGGAGGGATTTATTCCAAGTTCCTCATGCTGCTGTTTGCCCCCAGGATATATAATGTATATTTTAAGGGAATGTGGATTACTGTAAGACACTTATATTATTTGTGTGATTAATATTAGTGTTACAATGAATGAGGTCCCGTGCTCTTACTTTGCTCTTAGAGTGACTTCATCATTTCTCACCACGCCGAAGTCATCTTAATAAAACATTCCACCAGGCTGTTTGTTTTTGCTCAGATGTGACAAATGTGGCTGCAGCAGGACGTGGAGTTTCTGTTATTAGGGATTCAGCATCATGGATTTAATTTCCTGTGCCACGCGTCCATGATGTCCTCCTGGAGCAGGGGCGGAATTCCCAAACTCACAGAATCCCAGAATCACAGAAAATCCCAGAATCACAGAATCACAGAATCACACAATACTAGAATCACAGAATCCCAGAATCACACAATCACACAATCACAGAATAATGAGGTTGGAAGAGACCTCTAAGATCATCGAGTCCAACCTGTGCCCCAACACCTCAACTACAGCACCAAGTGCCATGTCCAGTCCTTTTTCTCTCTACCACCTTTCTCTTTTTTTTCTCTCCACCACTTCCCTGGGAAGAGCATTCCAGTGCTTTGTTATTCTTTCAGTGAAAAATTTCTTCCTGATATCCAACCTGTACCTTCCCTGCCATAGCTGGAGGCTGTGTCCTCTAACTCCAGCCCAGCCTGGCTGCCTGCAGGAGCACGGTGATATGGGGGTGTTTAAAGTTCACTCCTCAGCACCACTGACTCACTCCCCGAGCCTGGATGTGGAATTTTGCACGCTGGAAAAGGTCAGGCCTGTGGAGGAGTGGTTAAACTTTCATGGGTGTCATTTGCCAGGGACGTGAGGCAGCGCGGAGCTCGGCGCCCTCCTGGAACCTGTCCTGTGTCCCAGCAGGGTGTGCCAGGGTCCCTTCCCTGCTCCCAGGGTGTGCCAGGGTCCCTTTGTGCCAGGACCTCTCTGTTCTGGGGTCCCTCTATACTGAGGTCCCCCTGTGCCAGGGTCACCCTGTTCTGGGGTCCCTCTGCTCCAGGGTCCCTTTGTTCTGAGGTCCCTCTGTGCCAGGGTCCCTTTGTGCCAGTGTCCCTCTGTTCTGGGGTGTCTCTGTGCCAGGATCTCTCTGTTCTGGGGTTCCTTTGTGCCAGTGTCCCCTGTGCCAGGATCTCTCTGTTCTGGGGTCCCTCTGTGCCACTGTCCCTCTCTTCTGAGGTTTCTCTGTTCTGGGGTCCCTTTGTGTAAGGGTCCTTCCGAGTTAGGGTCCCCCTCTGCCACTGTCCCTCTGTTCTGGGGCCCCCCTGTGCCACTGTCCCTCTGTTCTGGGGTCCCTCTGTGTCAGGATCTCTCTGTTTTGGGCTCCCTCTGTTCTGGGGTCCCTCTGCTCTGGGTTCTCTCTGCTCTGGGTCCCCCCTGTGCCAGGCTCGTTCCATGCTGGGGACCCGTCCCCCTCCTGCCAGAGCCCAAATGGCCCCGTGAGCCCTGGTGGGAAGGGATGCATCCTGACCCTTCCCCTCCAGCCCTGCTGCCCCAGGTCCCAGCCCAGCTGGAGGCTCCTGAAGCTGCAACGTTCCCAGATGGAATTGGGACCTCACAGAGGTGGCCAAGGGGAGCTTTTCCCCAGATCACCTTTCCCCAGATCATTGGTGGATCATCATCATGTCCCCAGGTGTGAGAGGCTGTTTCCTGTTCCAATCATTTAATCACAGCACTTTTTAATTGCTGCCAAAGCCCTCGTGGCCAAATCCTGCAGGAGCTGCTCCTGGGGCTCCCATCTGTACGGGGCTTGCAGGGATGTCCCCAAAGTGGGGCTGGGTGCCCCAAGGGCTCAGCCGCTGCCAGGGCAAGCTCAGGGAGTGGCAGGGCTTGTGCAAACAGAATTAGAGAATTCTAGAACCTCAGGGGTGCAAAGGACATTACAGCCCCTCTCGTCCCACCCCTGCCATAAACAGGACACCTGCCACTGTCCCAGGCTGTCCCCAGTTTATGGACACACTCCTGCCAGTGCAGATTTGGGGCAGATGGGCCTCAGTCTATGGACACACTCCTGCCAGTGCAGATTTTGGGGCAGATCTTTGCAGATGTGTCTCAGTTTATGGACACACTCCTGCCAGTGCAGATTTTGGGGCAGATCTTTGCCAGATGTGTCTCAGTTTATGGACGCACTCCTGCCAGTGCAGATTTTGGGGCAGATCTTTGCAGATGTGCCTCAGTTTATGGACACACTCCTGCCAGTGCAGATTTTGGGTGTTTCTTTGCAGATGTGTCTCAGTTTATGGACACACTCCTGCCAGTGCAGATTTTGGGGCAGGTCCTTGGCAGATGGGCCTCAGTTTATGGACACACTCCTGCCAGTGCAGATTTTGGGGCAGATCTTTGCAGATGTCCCTCAGTTTATGGACACACTCCTGCCAGTGCAGAATTTGGGGCACATGTGTCTCAGTTTATGGACACACTCCTGCCAGTGCAGATTTTGGGGCAGATCTTTGCAGATGTGCCTCAGTTTATGGACACACTCCTGCCAGTGCAGATTTTGGGTGTTTCTTTGCAGATGTGTCTCAGTTTATGGACACACTCCTGTCCCCAGCCTGGGAGGGGCTTGGAGCACCCTGGGACAGTGGAAGGAGTGGGACAATCTTTAATGTCCTTTCCAGCCCAGGCCTGCCCCTAATCCTGTGCCATTGTCCCTAAAATGTCCCCGTTGTCCCTGTGGTGCCACCAGCCCTGTCCTGTCAGTGCCACTCTGCAGCACATCCAAGGATGGATGTTGGGACAGCAGAGTCCCCTCCCTCCCCAGAGCTCAGGAAGTGCCCTCTGTGCTGGAGCAGGGCCTCTGTGGGATCAGGAGGAGCTCTGACACCCAAACGAGCATTTCATGCTTTAAAGGACTTAAAATTATCCAGGGAGAGCCGTCTGCAGTGCCCAGGAATGGTGCTGGTAATTACAATAAATTCATCCAGGATACGGTGGACAAGAGCTTTAGAAACTTCAGAAACATCAATTAAAGCCCAAGTTCTGTGCAATAAGCATCAAAAATTGATAAAAACTCAAATTTAGGTTTTTAGATTTAGTGTTTAAATCAATCAACTGCAAACAAGATTTAATTAAAGAATATTATTTCAAAGTGTAATTACCTACTGGGATTAGAATGAACCTCTATTGCCCATAATGTTCTCCTACTGTGATCCCACACTGAAAAATGTTGAGTTTTAGATTAATATGCATCTTGTAAGTACAAGTCCTAATCTCAATCTTAAAGGACATTTAAAACACACTTGGAACCTTCTATGCAATCAAGCACAGTGTGACTACAATGTCCACCATGCTAAATTTGTGATTACATTTTTTATGTGCATGATTTAAATCGCTTTAGCAGCCGTCCAGGGAGCATTTTTCCCTGCATATTAATTACACAAAGGCTTTGTCATGTGAGGGCTCGCTGGTCATGGTCTGTAATCCAGCTCAGTGGAGCTGGCAGCGACTTCTGCCCACGCTGAGCACACCCAGCAGTGCCCTGGGGAGCAGGGAGGGGCAATGCTGCACAGCTGGGCACATCTGGCAAGGACCTGCCCCAAATCTGCACTGGCAGGAGTGTGTCCATAGACTGAGGCACATCTGCAAAGAAACACCCAAAATCTGCACTGGCAGGAGTGTGTCCATAAACTGAGGCACATCTGCCAAGGACCTGCCCCAAATCTGCACTGGCAGGAGTGTGTCCATAAACTGAGACACATCTGCCCAAAATCTGCACTGGCAGGAGTGTGTCCATAGACTGAGTGCATGGGGAATAGCCCACCCTGCACATCTCTCAAAGCCCCAGGAAAAACGACCAGAAACCAACCCCAGTCCTCACTCAGACAGAGACTCACACTGTCCTTCTGATCCCAGCCACTGCCAGTCAAAACTATTTATTAACTATTTTTCTAATGATGTATTTTTTTCCTTTCCATCTAAATACCCCTTCCCCCGCCTCAAAATTAACTCACCCTTCTAATTCTTTTTTAATTTTAATTTGTTTATCTTATTGGTGTCATCATCTCAGTTTGCAAGGGATTTACTGCACAATGCTGCAAACCAACCAAGTGTCCCTGCAATAAGTGAGACACACAATTTTTTAGAATTCACTCTGGCGGTTTTAAACCCTGTTTTTATATTACCTGTGGAAAATTGTATCTGAGGGCTGATTTCAGGGATTTGGGGTCCTGGGGTATCCTTGCTCACCTCAGCACAGACAGCCCAGGATTTGCTGGTTTAGTTTGGGCAGAGATCAGATCCTGCAACCCTTAATTATTTCTCACTGAGGAAACCTTTAATTGGAGCCATAACCAGACCATATTTTTGTTATTCTAATGACATTCCTGGGACTAATCACATCCCACAGACAGCCCTGGAACCTCTGCTGCCTCTCCTCTTGCTCAGGGACAACAGGAGGACAGCCAGACCCAGAAATGTGCTCAGAGCTTTGGGGGAAATTGCCAAAATCTGGGGTTTTGGCAAATCCCAGATTCCTCTGGGCTGGGAAAGCCCCTGGAGAACATTGAGCCCAACCATTGCCAGCATTGCCAAGGCCACCCCGTGTCCCCAAGTGCCACATCCAGAGGGCTCTGAGGGCTCTCCAAAAACACCGGTGAGGAGGTAAAATGAAAGCAAGCCCAGGTGGAAAATGGATTTGTGGGGATGTTCTGGTGGTCTCAGCCTGGGGGAAGGAAAGCCCCAAACCCTTTTCCACAGAACCTGGAGCAGGATCTGTTGTGGGTCTTCCTGAGGAGCATTTGCACCACAGATGTGGGGGAATTCTGGGCTGGGCCCAGCTGCTGGAAGAAGCCAGCGAGTGATGTCTGTGCTGGATTTCTCAACCCACTGAGCAAACTCAAAAAGAGAAACGACTTCAATTATATCACTTTAGTGGGAATTCTTCTTCCCTGTTGGTAAGATTTTTGAGATTGCACCAATAGGCAGATTGGGAAGGAAAACATGGTTTTCAATGGTGAAAATCCTTCTTTGTCTGGCTTTGAAATAGATTTCATATTTGATTTTTTCCCCACATTGCACCTTACTCTTCAGTTTGCCAAAACTGTGAATTTGGCTGGTTTTGGTTTTCTTCCATAATAAGACCAGACCAACCATCACACACAGATGTTTAACATTTATTCTTGGTAATTCCTGCTCTTCTTGATGTGAACTTCAGAGGAACTGGCTGTGTCCCTGTCTGCCAGGGATGGCTGGGACGCCTAAATCCCAAAATCCCAAAATCCTAAAGGTTGGAAAAGACCCCCGGGATCACTGAGTGCAACCTCCCAATGCAAAAGGCCCAGCCCAGCCAGTGCTGCTCTCCTGGAATTCCAACCCAACTTTCTTTCCCTTGAAACTTATGCTGAAAAAGCCAGAGAGATTTTTGAAGTGAAAATGCCATTTTCATGCCTCTAATGTCTTTTATGGTGCCTTCTAATAGAGGTGCACATTAATGAAATCTCTCCTCGCAGGTTGGGAAGCGATTTTTCTTGCCAACCCACCCCAAAACGTTGGCCTTTTCCATTAAATTTTAATCAGTCTCGAATTTTGAAATCTCAGCATAAAGCTCTTGATATCGGGCTCCTTTGATAAATTATAAAGGTAAACTTTAATGAACAGTGAATGGGATCACCTTTGCTACTTGGGGGTAATAGAATAAAAAAGCAAACAAACACATTTTTCTTACTGCCACATGCCTCTCCTTAATAATAAGTTTTGTGTCTTCTGCAGAAATGGATGCTGGATAAAGTCTCATTAAATTAGCTGAGTGATGGAATAAATGCACAGCCCGTGGCTCTCCAGTCCAGAGCAGAGCACGGGGCTGATATCTCCGAGTTCTGCTTATTTACACATGCCTCGGACTCTTCTCACAGATATGTAAATTATCCTGGTTAAAACTAAATGCTAAAGTCTACACCATTAGTCTTCCACTTCATGATCTCCACATGGGGCTGTTAGAGGGATAATGTACCATACAATACACGGTTTACTTTTAATTAATAGGAAAAAAAAGTGAAATGAATATTAAATGTAGCTTAATGTGAAAGAAGCCTCAAAGCAGTACGGTTGTTTTTTGTCGGGTTTTTTTGTTGTTTTTTTTTTTTTTTTTAAAAAAAATTCAGCTGTTTCTGCAGCAGGAAATAAACGTGGCAGGAGCCTGGAAACGTCCTGGAACATGGGAAAAGGAGGAAAAGCAGGAAAAAGTGCTGGAGAAGGGAGGTCAGAGCCTCCTTGTGTGCGCTGATGTCCAGGGAGGCTCTGCCAGAGCTCCCAAATTCCCAGGGATGGGAATTCTCCCGCTCCCGTGGGAGCCCTGCCCCAGCACCCAAGGCAGGAATAGCAGAATCTGGTATTAAATCTTAATATAAAACCACCTCATCAAACAGAAGCATTTAATTAAAACACAAGATCTGTTTGTCTGCGTTATAATTCAACGTGTCAGAATTAATGCCCCTGTTTTTAATAAATAGAATTACCGATTCACAAACAGTTTATCACGCCGCTCCCGACGCCGGGGTGGAATTTTAATGATATCCCGTTATTTATTGCGCCCAAACGAGCGCCTGGCCGCTGTTTGCCGGGGGCACGGGGCGGGATTTAGGCAGGAAAGCCCCGCTAAGCCGAGCTTTGCCGGGTGAGCCCCCTTGGTCTCACCTGGGGCCAGGTGGGGATGAGCGAGCAGACAAAGGCTGCGGAGGAGATAACGGCACTCGCTGGTTTGGGGATTAAAGGGCTTCAGCTACAGCCTGAAATTAGCGACTTCTCACCCCCCTCCCGAGCCAAACCAGGGCTCTGCACTGAAATAAAAACCCAGCTTTAAATCGACTTCAGCGGGGAGAGGGGGAAGCCCAAACACTGCTGCTCAGGGCTGAGGGGTTCAGGGATTCACATTCCCCACTGGATCCTGTCCCTGTAAAGTGTGGGAATGGCACCAGTTAAACACTGAACTCAGCTTTCCCCTGGGAATGGCACCAGTTAAACCCTAAATCCGGCTTTTCCATGGGAATGGCACCAGTTAAACCCTGAACTCAGCTTTCCCCTGGGAATGGCACCAGTTAAACCCTAAACCTGGCCTGCCTCTGGGAATGGCATCAGTTAAACCCTAAATCCGGCTTTTCCATGGGAATGGCACCAGTTAAACCCCGAACCCGGCCTGCCCATGGGAATGGAAACAGTTAAACCCCAAACACAGCCTGCCTGTGGGAATGGCATCAGTTAAACCCTAAACCTGGCCTGCCCATGGCAATGGCACCAGTTAAACCCTAAATCCAGCTTTTCCCTAGGAATGGCACCAGTTAAACCCTGAACTCAGCCTGCCCATGGGAATGGCATCAGTTAAACCCTGAACTCAGCTTTCCCCAGGGAATGGCACCAGTTAAACCCTAAACCTGGCCTGCCCATGGCAATGGCACCAGTTAAACCCTGAACCTGGCCTGCCTCTGGGAATGGCATCAGTTAAACCCTAAAACAAGCTTTTCCCTGGGAATGGCACCAGTTAAGTCCTAAACTCAGCTTCCCCCTGGGAATGGCACCAGTTAAACCCCAAACCCAGCCTGCCTGTGGGAATGGCACCAGTTAAACCCTAAACCTGACCTGCCTCTGGGAATGGCATCAGTTAAACCCTGAACTCAGCCTGCCCATGGGAATGGCACTGGTTAAACCCTAAACCTGACCTGCCTCTGGGAATGGCATCAGTTAAACCCTAAACCTGGCCTGCCCATGGCAATGGCACCAGTTAAACCCTGAACCTGGCCTGCCTCTGGGAATGGCATCAGTTAAACCCTAAAACCAGCTTTTCCCTGGGAATGGCACCAGTTAAGTCCTAAACTCAGCTTTTCCCTGGGAATGGCACCAGTTAAACCCCAAACCCAGCCTGCCCATGGGAACAGCATCAGTTAAACCCCAAACACAGCCTGCCTGTGGGAACAGCACCAGTTAAACCCCAAACACAGCCTGCCCGTGGGAATGGCACCAGTTAAACCCTAAATCTGGCTTTTCCCTGGGAATGGCATCAGTTAAACCCTAAACCTGGCCTGCCCATGGCAATGGCATCAGTTAAACCCTGAACTCAGCTTTTCCATAGGAATTGCATCAGTTAAACCCTGATCTCAGCTTTTCCCTGGGAATAGCACCAGTTAAAACCTAAACCCAGCCTGCCTGTGGGAATGGCACCAGTTAAACCCTGAACTCAGCTTTTCCATGGCAATAGCACCAGTTAAACCCTAAACTACCCTGGGAAAAGGGTTGTTTCAAACCCTACACTTCCTAGGGACTGGGCATTGTGAGAAAAACACAAACAAACCAAAAAACCCAACAACAACAACACCACCAAAGATCAGAATTTCAAGCATTTATTTAAATTGCACAGAATTGTGTTTGTTTGAGAACTTTAAGAGGTGCAAAATTGGATTTTATTTTTATTTTTTTGGTGCAATCCACTGCTCAGCAATGAAGCATTAAGCTGTATTGATTTCTCTGGGGCTCCTGACGTGGGTCACAGTTTGGGAGGCTTTTAAGGGCTTTTACAGGGCCGTGCCTGTTTGCAGGCAGCCCCATCAGGCGGCTCTGGGGGCAGCTGCTGTGCCCCAGCTGAGCCCAGGGCTGCCCACAGGTGGTGGCAGGGCCACCCCCTGCCCACCTGAGTGGGGCCACCTGTGAGGAGGAGGAGCAGGAGGTGCCCGTGGGCAGGAGGGAGCCACAATAAATTCCCTTTATCAGCAGCAGAGCAGCTCCCAGGAGGGCACAGTTCAGTGTGTGAGGGGCAGCCCTGGGGACAGGAGGATCCAGGTAAGCTCGTGGTTTTTTTGCTATGGAATGTTTGTTGTTATTTCTGGGTTGTTTTTTGAAAGCAACGGTCGAGAAGTCTGAAAGCTGATTTTTGTGTAGAGATGTGGGTTTTGGGAGCTCGTGTGAAAGCAAAGCAGAGTTGGGTTGTTTTGGTCCCAGTTTCTCTGCAGCAGCCAAAGGCCCCTGGGGGAGCAGGGTCAGGGCTGTGCTGCCCTGGGCACAGCCTGGGCAGGGTCTCAGGTCCTGCCTTGCAGGAATTGTCACTGCTGGGTGCTGAAGCTCTGCTCTGGGGACGGGACTGGGGGACTCTGGCTCTGCTTTGCTGCAGGCTGAGATGGTTTGGAGCCCTAGTAGCAGCAAAATGAGATTTGTAGAACTTCATCTGTTCTGTTTTCCCCACTCTGTGTGAGCTGCAGACTGAGCTGCTGCTCCCTTTGTATGTGACAGTTCCTGGGTGCTTTCGTGGCTGGGTTATTGGCTGCTCCTTTGGGGCTCTGAGGTTGTGTTTTAGGGTCAGGTCCCTGAGCCTGGTGCTGGCTGGGACTCTTGGATGCTGCTGTGAAGTTAAGGAGCAGCTCACACTGTCCAGGATGCTGCTTTTTCAGGCTGCAGTAAGATTGTCAACTGAAGGCCTGCTCTGGGTTGGCCTTTTCTCATGGGCTTTGGGCTGCAGAGGGAAGGTAATCTAATTAATCTGTGATTTATCTGTAGTCTGTGCCCCTTGTAAAACATCAGCACAGGTGTGATGGTTGGCCAGAGCTGGTGTTTGGAGCCTCAGCTGCAGCACAGGCTCAGAGCTGGCAGCCCTGGTGGCTGGGGAACATTCTGAGCAGTGCAGCCTAAGCAGAGGGGGCAGAAATAAAGGGCTGGTTTACAATTTCTCTCTGGTTTGTGCAGTCACACGCTGGTTTTCCCTCTGTGCCTTGCCTGTCTAAGAGCTGCAGTGCAGTGAGTGAGGCGGCTTCTCCAGGGGGTGAGCTCCCATTCCCTTCTCCCAAGGGACAGGGGAGCTTTAGGCTGGAAATCAGGGATCCCCAGCCCTGTGGATGTGTCCCTGGGGACACGGGGCACTGCTGGGGATGGTTGGGCTCTGTGATCCTGGAGGAATTTCCCAGGGGAGCCTGCCCTGCACAGCTCAGCATCCCCTGGTCCAAGGACACCCATTCAGGGCTGGCAGCCCCTGGGAGCTTAGGAGACCCCCAGGGAGGTTATCCCTGGGAATTCAGTGTTTTCCTCACAGTTACAGGCAAGCAAATGGAAAAGCGTGCAGGTTCCTGGGGTGTGTCCTCAGGCAACACCAAAAGTGCTCTCCTGTTCTACACCAAACTCCAGGAGAGTGAGTCAGAGCTCACCCCCAGCCCTGCCCCGCAGGAACGGAGTTTTGTTACAAGCATTTCAGATCCCTGGAGCTCCCCAAAGCCCCAGTAAATGTATTTATGGCTGAGTCTGTCCCTGGGCTGTAACAAATGCAGCACATCCCCGTGGGGCTCCCTTTTCACACTGCCTTCAAAGCTGAGGCACAGACACTTCTGTGCTCGGGTTGTGCCTCGGGCACTGTTGTTGGAGGGGAGGAAAAGTGGATTAATTCACCTCACCAGGCTTCCAGAGCTCCCCTCCTGAGCCTGCTCTAGGTGGAGTTTTCATTTCCTAAATACCAGGACCCAGAGCTCTGCCTTGGGAGCCTCCTCAGTGCTGCAGAGTTTGTAATTTTGCACACAATAAAACCCCTTTCTGTTGGTAGGCAGTGCTTCAGCTGGTGGGGTGCTTTTAAAACAGAGAAGCAGAGTGGGGAGGTGGGTGAGGGAGGAGATCTGAGTGAGAGCTGTGTTCTGACACCTGTGGTCAGCCTGTTTGTGAGATTATGGGATATCCAGAGCAGGAAGGGAGCACGGGCTCTGTCCCACAGCCCTGGTGAGGGGTTGGCAGGATGGAGGATGGCAGGATGGGCTCTCAGGTGTTCCTCCCATTCTCCAGCCAGGAGCCAGTCCTGGCTGGGAGATGAGAGCTGTGTTCTGACACCTGTGGTCAGCCTGTTTATGGAATCATGGAATATCCAGAGCAGGAAGGGAGCACGGGCTCTGTCCCACAGCCTGGTGAGGGGTTGGCAGGATGGAGGATGGCAGGAGCTCCCATTGCCCAGGCAGGATGGGCTCTCTGCTGCCCTGAGGGCTCTCAGGTGTTCCTCCCATTCTCCAGCCAGGAGCCAGGCCTGGGTATGTTTGGTCTAAGCCAACCTCATACACGATGGTTGGGTTTCCTTCCAGCGAGGAAAACAAATCTCTTGAAGCCTGCCTTTGGTGGAAACTGAGCACAGAGGTTTCACAGGCAGCAGGGCAGTCTGAGTCCTGTAGATGGGAGCGTTATTTGTGAATAAGTGCCCTTGGTAGTCTGGCAAAATTATTATTCAGGATGTCTTCCCATCTCACAGGTGAACTATGAACTAATGGTTCCTTTTTGCATAGTTCACTTGACAAAGAATTGGTAGATTTTCTGTGTAATTTGCTATTATCCTAAAACTCTCAGCAAACCAAAATGCCAACCTGGGTTTTAAAATGTGATGTGTTTGAAAATGGAAATTTGACCACTCCAAATAGCAAAATCTTCATTTCCATTAGGATTTTTATGAACTGTCTGATTATAGATCAGGAAAACTCACACTGTTCTCCAGCCTCCTGCGATGCACAGACAAAATGATGAAAACAAAGGCAATTATTTGTCCTGGGAGTGGTGTGTTTCATTTGCAGCTTTAGTGGGGAATTTGGTCACATTGAGGATATTGCAGTGGCAAGGATTTATTTACTCTGAGAGGCCAGAGGTGTCCCTCAGCCCTGGGAGTGTGAGTGGGACCTCACTGCCCAGGGCAAGGAGCACTGAGGTGGGATATTGTTCATATTGGGATGTGTCCACTGACACACGGGGACAATCCCATTGGGATGGGGACATTGGGATGTCCCCGTGGGAAGGGGCAGGGGCTGGGCAGTGCCACGGCCTCCCCTTGAGCTGGGTTTTATTGCTCTGTGGGCAGGGATGGGACTGAGCCCAGGGACAGCAGCGAGGGATGGGCAGGCTCTGCAGGGAGAGACTGGGGACAAGGGATGGAGGGACAGGAGCCAGGGAATGGCTCCCAGTGCCAGAGGGCAGGGATGGATGGGACATTGGGAACTGGGAATTCCTGGCTGGGCTGGGATTGCCAGAGCAACTGGGGCTGCCCCTGGATCCCTGGCAGTGCCCAAGGCCAGGCTGGAGCAGCCTGGGATGGGGAAGGTGTCCCTGCCATGGCAGGGTGGGGATGGATGAGCTCTAAGGTCCCTTCCCACGCAACCCATTCCAGGATTCTGTGACTCTGTGGAGATGTGCGTTCCTTCACTGAGTATTTTTGTGCCTTTATCCCGCGGATTTCATCCCGGATTGCTGGCTACAGGTGCAATGTGCACTAACTGCTGTTCTTCCCTTGTCCCTTTGGGCCCGTGCCCGGTGTCCCTGCCCGCTGTGCCCGGTGCGTGTCTCGGGCCACCCCCGCGGGGTTTCTGGTTTCTGGAAATGCCGCCTGTCCCCGGGGCTGGCAGCGCTCTTGCCTGCGGGCAGCCGGGCACAAAGGCAGCGGCGGCACAGCCGGAGATGTCCCCGCGCTGCTGCTGCTGCTGCTGCTCCCGGCTCCCCGAGCGGTCCCGGGGCCATCCCCGCATCCCGGGCGGGCTGCGGAGCCCGGGGCTGGCAGGGACGGAGGAGAGGACAGGACAGGACACGGCTCAGCCGGGCTCGGGAGGATGCCCCGCATCACCGCGCACCGCCGGTCCCGAACGGGTCCCCCCGGGGCTGCTGGTCCGGCTGGAGCTCCCCTGGACCCGGCAGGGGAGGTGGGGATTGCGAGAGGAAGGGTTTGGCTGCCCTGGAAGGGAGCAGGGAATTGGGAGAGGAAGGGTTTGGCTGCCCTGGAAGGGAGCAGGGAACTGGGAGAGGAAGGCTTTGGCTGCTGCTCCTCCTCTTCAGCATCGCGCTGGACCCGTTCCCTGAGAGAGCTGTCCTCGTCTCTTAGGATGTTGGGGTTGCTATTAATTATTAACTTTGTCAATAGCCAGGCAAATGAATTCTAGAGGAGTTATGAACTCTTGAGGGTCTGGGCTTTAAGGGTGCTGGGCACTGCCTGGGCTCCCCAGGGAATGGGCACAGCCCCGAGGCTGCCAGAGCTCCAGGAGGGTTTGGGCAGCACTGCCAGGGTGGGAACTTGGGGTGTCTGTGCAGGTACCGGGTTGGGTCAGCGATTCTGTGGCTCCTGTCCGGCTCAGGGTGTTCTGTGACTCTCCAGAAAAGCATTTCTGCAAGGGCAGGTTCTAGACCAAGCTCAGGCCTAGCTAAACCGGAGTGTTTGAAGCTGTGAGTGTCTGACCGAGGCTGGGACAGACTGTGCTGGTGCAGACTGCCAGCCCTGGGTGTCTCCTGGAGAGCCCCAGACAGGAGCAGGTGCTGGCACAGCCCTCAGCTCTGGGCTCCCCTGCCCAGCCAGGAGCAGGTGCTGGCTCCCCTGGGCCCAGCCCCGGGCCCGGCTCTGGGCTCCCCTCTCCAGCAGGGCTTTGGGAAATCCCAGAACAGGCCCTGCCACCATGGGTTTCACACCCACAGAACCCCCTCAGGGCACTGCTGGCTCTGTCAGCTCCAGGATTGTCCCCCTGGGGAGGAACTGCTGGACCCCACCCTGGAGAGAGGGGATCTCTGTCAGCAGCTCTTCCCTCTGTCCCCACTAATGGGGCTGCTCTGTGCTGCTGTAAATCCCTCTGCTCTCACCCCTGGAAGAGGCCCCAAAGCTTCATCATGGAACCCTGGCAGTTCCCAAGCCATCTGTGTCCTCTCCCCTTCCCCTCAGCGTTTCTGGGTTTCCCCTCCCTGCCCAGCTCTGGCTGCACACAAACCCCAGTGATGGAGGTGGTGGATGTGGATGTGGCTGGGCAGCCCTTGGAGGGGCTGAGCCCTGATTTCAAACAGAGAAATTATCCCACGTGAAGTCAGGATTTTCCTCCTGGGGGACTGGGGTAGTTCCCTATTTCATATTTCCCTGCTGCTCTGGGACACAGATGAATTTTGCAAGTAATTGTTGGGTTTTTTGTTGGGGTTTTTTTTTTTAATAGGCGTGATGACTTGCTTGTGAAAATATGAGCTCTTGAGCCCCACATTTATTCTGTCAAATTTTTCTGATAAAAAAATCTTAAAAGATTTCGCTTTGAGTGCTGTACTTTTAAAAAAGTTTATTTAATGGCTTACACAATGAATTTCTGTTTAAGCAGTCAATAGAAAAGATAAGTGCTGCAGCTCAGTCTCAGAGAATGAAAGTGATTTTTGCCTTTCAGGGAAATCCCAGAAATATAAAACCTGAGTATTCCTGCTATTTATTATTTTCATATCACTGTGTATTTTATTTTTTTTTCCCATGCAGTTTTATATAAACAGAGTCCTGACTATCTAAACATAGTGCTGCTCTTTCTGAGTGAAGAAACAGACACTGCAGAGTATTGGAAATCACCATTTCCAGTACTGTGGTACTGCTCCCAAGAGCAGGACATGGTAATAATGAGGATAAAATACTTTAATGGTGTCTGGAAGAATCTTGGCTTTCCCTGCTGATGGCTGAGGAGCAGGGAGGAGTTTTGGGCTGTTGGGTGCAGAGTGTGGAGCTCTGCAGGTTTGTTCTGTGCTCAGGGCTGGGACAGGAGCAGGCTGGGGCCAGATCCAGGCAGGTCACCCCCATGGGGCCGTGCTCCTTGTTTGCCTCCTGTGTTTTTAGCGCGTTTCCCTGCTCTCAGCAGACGCTCTGGGCTGGTTTGGGAGCGCAGCCCCTGCTGCTGGGGCCCAGCAGACACTGTCCCTTTGTCCCAGGGGCGCGGCGTTGGCGGTCTGTCCCGCTGCGGCGGTGGCAGTGCCACAATGAGTCCCCTGTGCGCCCTGTGACTCAGTGTCACCCGCCAGCTGCCAGCCTGGGCCCGCTGCCGTGTGCCCGTGCCACCCCCGTGTGCCCTGGCGGGGAGGGACCAGCCCAGGGGAGCTGGCACAGCTGCTTTGGGACAGTCCCGTGGCACGGCTGGTGCCAACCTGCCCAGCAGCAGGGGCTGGCCCGGTGCCTGTCCTTGTCCTGGGGAAACAGAGGCAGGAAACAGGACTGGGGTCCTCTTGTCTGCCACAGAGCTCCTGGAGGGGAGCAGGAGGTGCCAGTGGGGACCCTTGGCCTGGAGTCTTGGCCACTGTCCCCACGGCCCCATCCCTGTGTCCCCATGCACTCATGGCCCCATCCCAGTGTCCCCATGAACCCACAGCCCCATCCCTGTGTCCCCATGGCCCCATCCCAGTGTCCCCATGCACTCATGGCCCCATCCCCATCCTGGTGTCCCCATGGCTCTATCCCTGTGGGCCATGAACCCATGGCCCGATCCTTGTCTCTCATGGCCCAATCCCTGTGTCCCCATAAACCCACAGCCCCATTCCTGTGTCCCCATGCACTCATGGCCCCATTCCTATCCTGGCATCCCCATGGCCCTGGCCCCATTGCCAGCCTGGTGTCTTCATGAACTTGTCCCCATGAACCCATCCCTGTGTCCCCATGAACCAATGGCCCCATCCCTGTGTCCCCATGAACCTGTGTCCCCATGTTCCCATCCCTGTGTCCCCACGGCCCCATCCCTATCCTGGTGCCCTTTGGCCCTGATCCCATGCACATCCTAATGTCCCCATGGCCCCATGAACCTGTGTTCCCATCCCTGTGTTCCCATGAACCCACAGCCCCATTCCCATCCCTGTGTCCCCACCCCTGTGTCCCCAGGGCCCCATCCCCACCCCGCTGCTCCCTCCCAGGCTCTGCCATTGCTGCTGCCATGGAGAGATCCCCGTCACCGAGGGACTGCAGGATAGAAATCCCAAAGGTTAATCTATCCATTATTATAAATATTTATAAATGGGTTGGATAAATCATACTGTGTAATTATCTACCTAGCTAGTCAAGCCATTAGGACATTAAATAGCACAAATCAGAACTCATTTGGTTCATCATGAGCCTGATATTGTTATGAAACAGCTGAGCAGTGCTGTGAACCTTCCAGGGCTTTCAGGGCAGGCAACTTCAGCTGTGAGGGGTGGTAGGCCTGGAAAACTGGAAAACCAGGGGGGTTTGGTTAAAACCTGACTGTCTGCAACAGGCACTGAAAGGTTTCACCAGCACTGAGTCAAATGTGAACTGACCAGCAAAACTGAAATGTGGTGTTGGAGCTTCTACATCCCCTGTTGGCAGCATTTTATTTCTGGTGCTCACACAAAGTGCAGCCAGCTTTACTCGATGCTGTTTGTGATGATGGGTTGATTGTGGGGGAGGCAGCACCTTGTTTTGCCCCAAAGGCTTTTGGGGCTGCCCCAGCCAATGGCACAGACACTGTCCCTGAGACTTTCCCCCGTGTGCTTTCCATGTGGCCACTTCCTGAGCTCCCATGGGATTCTCCAGCTGTTCCTTGAATGCTCCTGAGAACACGTGGGTAACACCCAGCTGTGAGCCTTGTGCTGCTGTGGGAGGCTTTTGGGCCATGATTCTGGCATTCCTGGGCTGCAAGGAGCCTCCTTTCCAACCCCATCCAGCCTTCCTGTCAATGCTCCTTGTGGGTGCCTTCCAGCTCAGGCTATTCTCTGATCCCCTCTGCCCTTTCCATCCCAAGGAGGCAGAGAAAGGCTGGGATCTGATGGCATTTGCTGGGTTTGGGCAGCTGAAGGAGAGGAAATGCTGGGATCTGATGGCATTTGCTGGGTTTGGGCAGCTGAAGGAGAGGAAATGCTGGGATCTGATGGCATTTGCTGGCTTTGAGGCAGCTGAAGGAGAGGAAATGCTGGGATCTGATGGCATTTGCTGGCTTTGAGGCAGCTGAAGGAGAAGAAATGCTGGGATCTGATGGCATTTGCTGGGTTTGGGCAGCTGAAGGAGAGGCCCAGGGCCTGCCCTTCAAACTGAGCTGGGCTTGGGCTCTTACATTTCACACAACCCCTGGCAAGAAAAACAAAACCAAACACCCCAAAGCAAACAGGAGGGGGATTGTGGGTTTGGAATTACCCAAAGTGACACAGCTCTTGTGGATCTATAAGTTGGGGATAGGGTAGAAGTTGGATTGCTGGGGGTGGATTCATGGATGTGGCAGGATGGTGTGGAAGTGGTGCTGGAGAGGATGAGCAGGATTCCTCAGTGGGAGTCATTGGACACTATTTACCTCATCTATTAAAAGAGAAATGGCGTTTCCACTCAAAGCTGATTTCTGCAAACAAACAGAAATTTTGGGGTTTTTCAGACCAAGCTGAAATCCCCTCACTCCTGGCTCAGCTGGATGGTGGGAGCCCCTGGATTTGGAGTATCCCTGGCAGGATTTGTGCTGTTCCTGCTGAGCCCTGTGTGCTTTGTTCTGTGTGCTCTGGGCACTGTCCCCATGCAGGGCAGGGTTTGGGGTGTCCATGGCAGGATGTGTGCTGTTCCTGCTGAGCCCTGTGTGCTTTGTTCTGTGTGCTCTGGGCACTGTCCCTGTGCAGGGCAGGGTTTGGGGTGTCCATGGCAGTTTGTGTGCTGTTCCTGGGTTCTGTGTGCAGCTTTGTGCCTGCTCCTGGGCACTGTCCCTGTTCAGGGCAGGGTTTGGGGTGTCCGTGGCAGGATGTGTGCTGTTCCTGCTGAGCCCTGTTCCTGCTTTGTTCTGTGTGCTCTGGGCACTGTCCCCATGCAGAGCAGGGACATGGGGTGTCCGTGGCACTGAGCCTGCCCAGCCTTTGTGGGGCACAGACAGCTCTGGGCTGGCAGGGATGTTCAGGAGGATGCTGCTGCTGTGTTTGCAGGGTTCCCCTCCCCAGGAATGCCCTTTAGGCTCCAGGCTGGGATTGGCAGCGCCGGCACCCAGAGCAGGAGCAGCCTGGGGGTACCACAGCTGCCACCCCCAGGCAATGCAGATCTGAGCAGCAGCTCGGGGGTGCAGCGCCGAGCTCAGGCTGGGCCCGCTGCTCTCTGCGCGCAGATTGGAGAGCCGGCTCCGCTCTGACATTTAAATACCAGCCATGGAAAGGAGGCAGGGACTCCTCGGAGCACGCTCCTCTCCCGGCGGCTGCGTGCGGCTCCCACCGGCGCTGCCGCCGCTCCTGCACATGTGGCTGAGGAAGGAAAAACCTTTTGCGTTGCATAACCAGCCTGGATTTCTCTGGAGAGCCGCGGCTCCTGCAGCAGTTGGCAGAAATTGCGGCGTTTCAGAAGTTGTTTGTTTTACCTGCGCATCAAACTCCAACTTGTGTTTTTATTCCCCCAGTATATTGCACGTCCCGCTTGTGGGAAGAAGCTGCCTCCACATTCCAGTTAAATTGTGTTTCACGCTGTGCCTAAATACGTTCAGCGAGATGAGGTTCAAACAATTAAATGTGTCTTCCATGATTTTCCCTCTGTTCGTCCAGTAGCCTAATAATTATCCCAACTCTTTTAATATGACTCGCACGGCGTTGTCAATTTATTTAGTTGGAATTAGTTTTCTATTTCTTCTTGTAAGTGTTGCCTGTTTACTTAACAATATTTGGCTTTGCCTAATGATATGTACAGAAGACAGGGCTAAGTGGAACATCAGCTGTTTACATCAGCTCCAACAATTAATGCATGTTAATTTTTAATTACAGTGATTGTACTGGAGGCAGAATGTATGTTTTCTCACAGAACAGATGTAGCAGTCAGCTTTGCTGGGGAACAGGCAGATCGATGGGCTGGGGCTGCTGCCAGCCCTGGGCTGTGCCGCTGCTGTGTCCCCAGGAGCCTCTGCTGTGTCCCCTCTGTCCCCAGGAGCTGCTGTGTCCCCCCTTGTCCCCAGGAGCTGCCACAGCAGGGTCCTCACACACAGGTGGGACAGCTCTGGGGTCCTCGGGGGTTCCTCTCCCCAGCCATCCCAGTGGGTGCTCTCTCTGCCCCAGAGGGAGCTGCAGGGCAGCAGAAAAGCTCATTTTGGGTGGGATTTACTGGAAACCCTCAGTGGGCAGCAGCAGGAGTTGGTGGTGTTACATGACCAGGGCTGTGTCTCTTGGGTACAAATGTGTTGGAGGATTTTGTTGTGGCTGTGAAGGGCAGGACCCGTGGGCTAAAGGGAGCCAGGGCGTGGCTGGTGCTGGGGAAGGATGGGGGTGAGGCCCCAGGGCAGCTGGGGGGCCCAGGCCCACAGAATCCCACATCACTGAGCTCTACTCAGTTACCTTTCCATCCCAGGTGACTTCACACCCTCAGCTGTTTCACTCTCTTGTGTCAGGTTGCTTTTGCCTCCAGTGCATTTGGAGTTCTCACCAGGCAAATCCTTATAAAAAAAATGAACTTATCAGAATTAATTATTTTAAGCAGAAAGCTGGTGTAATTCCAGGGTGGTGCAGGGAAATAAGAATCAGAATGAAAACATGCATCCCCTAATTGGTGTTAGAGTAATTTCCATCAGCAGAGCAGAGTTGCCAGACTGAACTTAAAGCTGATCCTGCTGCACAACATCTTCACCCCCATGTGCACCCTGGCACCTGTTGGGGATCTCAGCAGGTATTAAAGAATTTAAAGAGTACAAATACTGCAGGTAACAGACTCCTCGTGTACAAACCACAATATTCATCACAAAGCCACCTCATGAGCCATAAAAATGAATCATGGTGCTCTCACAGGGCATTATGAGCAAGTTGATCCTGGCTGAGAGGAGAACCTGCTGGGTCTGGTGTCTCTCACAGCCCCCACGCACCAGCACCTGCTGGGGAGAAGGGAAAAACCCAGGGAATGGCTCCAAAGGCAGAGCAGGGTGGGGTGGGTGGTGTGGAGAAGCTCTTCCCTGTTTGGAGGCGAGGGGCTGGCCAGGTTCCCAGAGGAGCTCTGGGGTTTGTGCCCATGCACAGGTGGGACAGTCCTGGGGCCCAGGGCAGCTGCAGGACACAATTCCCTGGGGAAATCCCCCATTCCTGGCAGTGAACTGCTGGAGAGATTGCTCCCTGTGCCAGCAGCAAGAGGTTAATGGGAGCAAGGTGCCCTGATGTGATCATCTCTGTTAGGGAAAGGACACGGAGGAGTTACTCCCTTATTGACCTGGGAGCCCAGTGGGGCTCAGTGCTGCGGTTTTGGGGTTCCTGGCTCCCCCTTCTCCCTGTTCCCCTTTTCCTGGCTCTGGCAGGGCTCAGAGGTGGTGCTGGGCTCACCTGGGAAATGCTGAAGTGCCCAGAGCTGCTGGGCAGCATCACTCACGGGGGGCAATCCCTCCTTCCCATCCCATCCCCTGGCAGAGGGCACAGTGCTCTGGGCACTAATTGCACTAATTGGTGTCCCTGCTGGGGTGCAATGGTGTGGTTTCAGTGTCCCTGCCATGCTGAGGGGTGCAATGGGGTGGTTTCAGTGTCCCTGCCACACTGAGGGGTGCAATGGGGTGGTTTCAGTGTCCCTGCCATGCTGAGGGGTGCAATGGGGTGGTTTCAGTGTCCCTGCCACACTGGGGGTGCAATGGTGTGGTTTCAGTGTCCCTGCCACACTGGGGGTGCAATGGGGTGGTTTCAGTGTCCCTGCCACACTGAGGGGTGCAATGGGGTGGTTTCAGTGTCCCTGCCATGCTGAGGGGTGCAATGGGGTGGTTTCAATGTCCCTGCCATGCTGAGGGGTGCAATGGGGTGGTTTCAGTGTCCCTGCCACACTGGGGGTGCAATGGGGTGGTTTCAGTGTCCCTGCCATGCTGAGGGGTGCAATGGGGTGGTCTCAGTGTCCCTGGTGCACTGAGGGGTGCAATGGGGTGGTTTCAGTGTCCCTGCCACACTGAGGGGTGCAATGGGGTGGTTTCAGTGTCCCTGCCATGCTGAGGGGTGCAATGGGGTGGTTTCAGTGTCCCTGCCACACTGGGGGTGCAATGGGGTGGTTTCAGTGTCCCTGGTGCAATGAGGGGTGCAATGGGGTGTTCTCAGTGTCCCTGCCACACTGGGGGTGCAATGGGGTGGTTTCAGTGTCCCTGGTGTAATGGGGTGGTTTCAGTGTTCCTGGTGCAATGAGGGGTGCAATGGGGTGGTTTCAGTGTCCCTGGTGCAATGAGGGGTGCAATGGGGTGGTTTCAGTGTCCCTGGTGCAATGGGGTGGTTTTCATGTCCCTGCCACGCCGTGGCTCTCAGGGTTTGGGGTTCCCATCCCCTCTGGCTGGGGTGCAGGGGACCAGCAGCAGCAGCACCCCTGGCTGGGCTCCTCTGCTGCAGCGTGCACAGAGAACAGGGAATGGGAATATTCTCCAAATCTTTCCAGCAAAGTAGTGGACAGCAAATGGGAATATTCTCCAAATCTTTCCAGCAAAGTAGTGGACAGCAAATGGGAATATTCTCCAAATCTTTCCAGCAAAGCAGTGGACAGCAAATGGGAATATTCTCCAAAGAGTGCCTTTGAGGGGTTTGGCAGCCTGCAGCTGTTGGTGCCTCGCTGGCTCTTTGCAGGACCCTGGTACAGCCGCTCTGTGCTGGGCTGGCTGTGATGCCCCAGCCCTTTGCTCAGCTCCCTGGACACACCTTCTAGCTGGGAAATAACCTTGAACATAAAATCATGGATCTTAGGGGCTTTATAACCCCTGAAATATCTGGGGGGTTTATAGCCCCAGATCCCTGTGCCTGCAGTTCCTTTATGTGGTGCAGAAGTTTTGGGCACAGCTGTGGGTTAATAGTTACTAAGAATAATTATTTCCTGGTGTGCGTTCTTTTCCCAAATTTTCTCCCAGCCTTTCTAAATTTAACTTCCCAGATGTTTCACCTGTTCCATGGTGAGATGGAGCAGCTCCAAAGGGCTGTGCAGGGCTGGGTCCCCCGGGGATGGTGCTGCTTCCAAAGGGGCCCTGCTGCTCCCCTTCCCTGCCCTTGGAGCTGGATCAGCAAACCTCCCACCTCTGAGGGGCTGGGCAGAGGTGCTCAGGGTTTGGAAACAGCTCCTCATTGCAAACAGCAGCATTCCCTTCAGCCAGGGCAGGCTGGTGGCCCAGCCAGTTCCCACGTTCTCCACCATTCCCCTTTTCCCCGTGCTCGGTGTCAGGGAATTGTGAGGGATCCCATTTCCTGTGTGTGGGGTGTTGAAATGAGCCCTGAAGCACTGGCTGGGAGCAGAAGGGAGGGATCATTCCTCTGTGCTCCAGGTACCTTGGACTTTTGGTACCTTTTGGTTCCCCATCACAAGAGGAGCATTACTCATTGTGCTTTTAAATCAAACCCAGATTGTGTGAATGTTTACAAGAGAGATGATGCCTTTTTGCTCTTTATGGCAAAACATTGCTCTAAACCCTATTTTTTTTTTTTTTGTGGACTTCTTTCAAAGTTATCATTTCCAAGCGCCTGTTTTCATTCTTGACTTATATGAGCTCAGGCACAGAGATGAGACTGGAATGATTAAGGTTTTCTCTCCAGCACAGGAGTAGTTTGCATGTCTGGCATCTGGGCTTTTTAAATGGTTCTGGGGAATGAGGGACACACAAAATCACTTTGGGGTTGGTTGTTGGGGTTTTTTTGTTTTCTTTTTTCTTTTTTTTTTTTTTAGCAAAGCAACAGTATCTAAAATTAGTGTCCTATAATCTATATTTCAGAAAGACAGCAAATATATTAGTCCAGGGGGAATGCATCATTTTAAATGAAAAATCGATAAATAACAGCATTTGGTGGGTTTTTAATGTTAAAATATGTTCCTTTTTAATTAGTCATTATATGTATTGATTGATGCTTACTGTACTTGTGATGCCTTTCCTTCAGGGCTTTGTGTATTTCATAGATTGGGAGATGTAAAAATACTTTAAATCAAAGCAGTAAAATAAGCGTAGTTAGAGGGAGAACACGGGGGTTTTTTCTTCATTTACATTCATTACATATTATGAGTTTAATTACCTCCCTCAAATAATCCCAGGCTGAGGGGATGATGCTGGAGAAGGCGTACTTCCATGATGATTTTATTGATTGTGACTGATGGATGGCATCAACATTTCATAGTGAAGAATCATGGTTTTGTTACATCAGGAAAATTAAATTGGGAGAGTTATTTTCTTTCCCAGTGATAGTGGCAGTTAGAATATTTCACCTGTAATGAGATGTGTGCGTTATGTGCCATAGTGAACCACTGCTGAGCCATTAAATATATGTAAATGAAGAGAAACACAAGAGAGCCTGGGCATAATAACGTGCAGAACAGAGAAATGGATCCTGGAAAGTGATTAATTTATTTGATGATGCCTCAAGTGAGGAATTTTAGGTCACAAATGAAGTGACAGAATGACAAATTACCATTTTAAAGAATTTACTGGGCATCATTACTGAACAATTGTCAGGTAGTTTATGGTGGCTGAGAAGATGGTATAAATATAGATCTTTTCCTTATCTGAGATGAATTATTAATCACCTTTTTAAAAATCTTTGTGAGTGATGGTTGGCTGTCTGATTGGAAATAATGTGTTCTACAATTTTAACTAAATTCTAATATGATGTGTAACAGGAATCTTTACAATTAAAGTCTCAGCGGAGAGTGGTAGGAGGTTTACAGTCAATTGCAGTTTTAATGTGATGAAAGAGGAGGAATTCTCCAGCATATTTCAATAGGTTTCCTTAGGTATATTATCCCTGCTGTGATGTTATTCAAATGTTTACAGTTTATTTTCCTTTGAAAAATGACATTCAGATACTCAAATTGTTTTCCTGGGTTTATTAGTTAATGAAAATGAAATTCCGGTAATTACTGCCTGCCATGACATTGGGGGCAGCAAGGGGCTGTGGCAGGGGCTGGGAGCGTGGCCCCCGCATCCTGAGGGGCTCCAGGGACACCGTGTTCCTTTCCATGAGCGCCATGTCCCTTTCCTAGCAATGGCAGTGTCCCTTTCCATGGCCATGTGTCCCTTCCCTAGCAATGGCAGTGTCCCTTTCCATGAGCGCCGTGTCCCTTTCCTGCTGGTAGTGGCCGTGTCCCTTTCCTAGCACTGGCAGTGTCCCTTTCCATGGCCGTGTGTCCCTTTCCTAGCAATGGCAGCGTCCCTTTCCATGGGCACCATGTCCCTTTCCTGATGATGGCAGTGTCCCTTTCTGTGGGCACCATGTCCCTTTCTGTGGCTGCCGTGTCCCTTTCCTGGCAGTGGCCGTGTCCCTTTCCCTTTCCATGGCTGCCATGTCTCTTTCCTGGTGGTGGTCATGTCCCTTTCCATAGCCACTGTGTCCCATTCCTGGCAGTGGCTGTGTCCCTTTCCCTCTCCATAGGTACCATGTCCCTTTCCTGGCAGTGGCAGTGTCCCTTTCCATGGCCACCATGTCCCTTTCCTGGCAGTGGCAGTGTCCCTTTCCATGGCCACCATGTCCCTTTCCATGGCCACCATGTCCCTTTCCATGGCCACCGTGTCTCTTTCCCTTTCCATGGCCACCATGTCCCTTTCCTGGCAGTGGCCGTGTCCCTTTCCATGGCCACCGTGTCCCTTCCCCTTTCCATGGCCGCCGTGTCCCTTTCCTGGCAGTGGCAGTGTCCCTTTCCCTTTCCATGGCCACCATGTCCCTTTCCTGGCAGTGGCAGTGTCCCTTTCCCTTTCCATGGCCACCGTGTCCCTTCCCCTTTCCATGGCCACCATGTCCCTTTCCTAGCAGTGGCCGTGTCCCTTTCCATGGCCACCGTGTCCCTTTCCCTTTCCATGGCCGCCGTGTCCCTTTCCCTTTCCTGGCCATGTCCCTTTCCCTTTCCATGGCCGCCATGTCCCTTTCCTGGCAGTGGCTCCATGCAAAGCGCGCACAGGACCCGCGCAGGGCTGGAGTCACTCCTGGACCCACCGAGTGCTGTCCCAGGCCCATCCCGTGTGCAGGACGGGCAATCCTCTGCCCTGTGCCTCGGAGCAGGCCTGGGGTCCCTGCTGGGGCATTTCCTGAAGCTGGAAATGTTCCTGAGGTTTGGAATGCTGTGTGTGTGCTCTTCATTGTGGTATTTTCTGGGGTCCCCGCTGTTGGAAGGAAAGATGAATCCGACTCCATGTTCTTAGAAGGCTAATTTATTGTTATTATATTATATTAAAGAATGCTCTACTAAACTATACTAAACAATACAGAAAGGATACTTACAGAAGGCTAAAAGATAATAATGAAAAACTCATGACTCCTTCCAGAGCCTTGACACAGCCTGACCGTGATTGGCCATTAAGTCAAAACAATTCACATGTTGGATAAACAATCTCCAACCACTTTCCAAAGCAGCAAAACACAGGAGAAACTGATCAGATCATTATTGTTTTCCTTTTGCTCTGAGGCTTCTCAGCTTCCCAGGAGAAGAATCCTGGGCAAGGGGATTTTTCAGAAAACAGGAATGTGACACTTTATTGCTTCCTGGGGATTTGGAGGTTTCCCCCTTGAGCTGTGCACAGCTATAAATAGTTGGATATTCCCACACACACTTTGAGGGGACAGCAGGCACTCACCAAAGTGCCCAAAAAGGGGATTTGCTCTCCATTTCTCTATAGAATTTATTAATCCATCTGCTTCTCACACTGCTAAAATTCCATGTTTTTCTGACCACCCTTTGAATTCAAAAGTAATGAATGAATCAGGATAAATAGAGCTGCACCATCATTAAGAATAGGATTTTTTCATTAAAATTAATTAAAACAAATTAAATTTTTAAAAATTAATTTTCCCCCAATATTGTTAGTTAACTTAGTGACTGATTTGTAAAATCCCCTGCTCTGGTGGGGTTGCACCAGTGTGTAGTTGTGGAGCTCTGGGTCTTAACTCCTGTTTTGGGGGCTGTGTTTTGGGAGGGGAGTAGGTGCCCAGAAAGTGGATGCAGGGCTGGAAGCACCCTTGGAATCTGCTTGAAAAATCTCTGGTTAAGCCCTGTCCTTTTGGAGGCAATTTCCTTTTCATTTTATAATTTTATACTAAAGTTCTTAAATTTTAGATTTCCTTCTGTGTGCATTGACAAAGTAGCTCTAGAATTAAAAAAGCAATAAAATTAAGCCATGTTGACTTTTCTGTCACTATTTTGCGTCGCCAAAGGGGGAGTAAATCCAAGGGAATTTATCTGGACCCACTTGTGAAGAATTTCTGGGGGTTTTTCTCTCTGACAAGGGTTTGACACTCAGCTGCTTTGCTTTTCCTGCACTGGGATCTTGGGGCAGATTCCCTGCTCCTGCCGTGGTGGTGCTTCCATGGAACTGCAAGTTTGGCAGGAAAAGAAGCAGCCCTGGCCTTAAGAAGGAAACCCAGGTGATGAGGCTGCTGGATTTCAGTTTGTGTGAGAATCACACAGGTGATGAGGCTGCTGGATTTCAAGTTTTGTGGAAAATCACACAGGGGATGAGGCTGCTGCATTTCAGTTTGTGTGGAGAATCACACAGGTGATGAGGCTGCTGGGTTTCAGTTCATGTGGAGAATCACACAGGGGATGAGGCTGCTGGGTTTCAGTTTGTATGGAGAATCACACAGGTGATGAGGCTGCTGGATTTCAAGTTTTGTGGAGAATCACACAGGTGATGAGGCTGCTGGATTTCAAGTTTTGTGGAGAATCACACAGGTGATGAGGCTGCTGGGTTTCAGTTTGTGTGGAGAATCACACAGGTGATAAGGCTGCTGGGTTTTGGTTTGTAGGAGAATCACACAGGTGATGAGGCTGCTGGGTTTTGGTTTGTAGGAGAATCACCCAGGTGATGAGGCTGCTGGGTTTCAGTTTGTATGGAGAATCACACAGGTGATGAGGCTGCTGGGTTTCAATTTGTATGGAAAATCACACAGGTGATGAGGCTGCTGGGTTTTGGTTTGTATGGAAAATCACACAGGTGATGAGGCTGCTGGATTTCAGTTTGTGTGAGAATCACACAGGTGATGAGGCTGCTGGGTTTCAGTTTGTGTGGAGAATCACACAGGGGATGAGGCTGCTGGATTTCAGGTTTTGTGGAAAATCACCCAGGTGATGAGGCTGCTGGATTTTGGTTTGTGTGGAGAATCACACAGGGGATGAGACTGCTGCATTTCAGTTTATGTGGAGAATCACACAGATGATGAGGCTGCTGGATTTTGGTTTGTATGGAAAATCACACAGGTGATGAGGCTGCTGGATTTCAGTTTGTGTGGAGAATCACACAGGGGACGAGGCTGCTGGATTTCAGTTTGTATGGAGAATCACACAGGTGATGAGGCTGCTGGATTTTGGTTTGTATGGAGAATCACACAGGGGATGAGGCTGCTGGGTTTCAGTTTGTGTGGAGAATCACACAGGTGATGAGGCTGCTGGATTTTGGTTTCTGTGGAGAATCACACAGGTGATGAGGCTGCTGCATTTCAGTGTTTGTGTGGAGAATCACACAGGGGATGAGGCTGCTGGATTTCAGTTTATGTGGAGAATCACACAGGTGATGAGGCTGCTGCATTTCAGTGTTTGTGTGGAGAATCACACAGGGGATGAGGCTGCTGCATTTCAGTTTGTGTGGAGAATCACACAGGGGATGACGCTTCTGGATTTCAGTTTGTGTGAAATTGTGGGGCAGCTCTGGGGGAAATTTGTGAAATTTGGCTCCCACAGAACCATCCTGGTCCTCAAATTCTGAGCTCCTCACTCAGTGAGACTCAAATCTGACTAACTCCCAGTTACACATCCCATAGAAAATGTAATCATGAATAAAACCCACTCTCTGCCCTATAACCCTGACTGGACACAGGCTTTTAGGGGGAGGAAAAAATGAGGAAGTGTAGAAACATTTGCAGTGTAAAACGGGAGGCTCCAATTTATTCTCTGCCTCTGCAGAATGAGGAGAGTTTTCCCTCAGACTCAGAGAGGAACAAATTTGGAGCCCCCTACAAAGGAGCAGCTTTTCCCAAGGTTTTTTCCAGGGAAAAGCTGGCAGCCTGTGAATGGAGGAGGCTTATTCTGCTCCAGCAGAATTCCAGGAGTGCCTGGAGCTGCTGCAGAATTGTGGCTCCATTTCACTCTCCTCTTTCTGTCAGATGATCTGCTTTGTTTTCCACAATTTCTTTTATTCCCCAAAATGTTCTGTAGCAGTGTTAGATTTCTGATACGTGACACTGTGTTAATTTGTGGCTTTTTCTCTGTAGGGAAGCCTTGATGAGAAATTATTGCAATTTGTGAAAGCTTTATTTGTGCTGCTGATGACTCAAAAGTTAGAAATGCTGCTCTGCTGTGATTACTGGCCTTAAAAAAATGACACAAATGAAAGTGGGATTTTTTGATTCCAGCAGAAGGACTTTGTTTGAGGCAGAGAATAGAAGTATTTTTTATCATTAGCTTTCACTCATTTCAGAGGAGCTGGGCTTGTTAATAACTTTAAATGACACAATGAATCTGAAATATTAATCCACTTAGTGCTCTTCTAAGGACATGGGAAAGCAAATGCCAAGCAAGAAGCCCTGGGAGCTTTGGGAGAGGAGGGAGTTAAAAGTACAGAGCTGGGGACAGAGGAAATAGAAAAACACAGGGAATTTTCTTCACCTGAATATCCTGGGAAGCTGTGACCAAAAGGAATCCACACGCTGCCTGCAGGAAATGCTCAGGTGGGAAGGGAAGGGCTTGGCTGGGACACAAGGATGATTCCAAAGCAGGATTCCCATCCCAGATCCCCAAACGGGGCATTTTGGAAAGGCCACAGAAAAGTAGAGACCGAGGGGGAAAGTGCTAGAAGTTTCTCTTTGCAGTTTACTTTTTGGGTTTTTTTTAAAGGAGTCTCAAAATGAATCTGGGAAAATTAGAAGGGGAATTTACATGGTATTTGAGGGATTTCCTTGGTTTTACAAATATTTTATCTTTTCTAATAAAAAAACCATTAGGAGGTGTGAAAGGAAGGCGAGAAAAGGTCAGGCTGTGCTCTCGTTTGCTCTGGTCTAAGTCCAGCCCAGCCCCTTTAATATCAGTGCAGCCACTCTGGATTTGTGGGACTGCACAGCCAGCCCTGCTGGGGGATGGCTGCAGCCACTGAAGGTGCAGGGATTCAGCTCCTGTGCTGAATTGGGCAAGGGGAGGCTCTGGGACCCCTCAGAGCTGGGCAGGTTTGGGGCACAGAGAGGGGAAAAGCAGCCGGGGGCTCAGGGGTGTCACAGGCATCTTTTATGGAAAATCCTTTCCTTGGGATTTCTCCTCCTGAGAAGCTGAGAGGCCTCAGGAACAAAATGTACCCAATGGTTATCTGTGCTGTGGGATGCAACAGGAACAAAATGTACCCAATGGTTATCTGCTGCTGTGGGATGCAACAGGTGCATCTGGGATTGGGCTCATGTGGTTGTTTCTAATTAATGGCCAATCACAGCCCAGCTGGCTCAGACTCTCTGTCCGAGACAGAAGCTTTGTTATCATTCTTTCCTATTCTATTCTTAGCCAGCCTTCTGATGGAATCCTTTCGTCTATTCTTTTAGTATAGTTTTAATATAATATACATCATAAAATAATCAATCAGCCTTGTGAAACATGGAGTCAGATCCTCGTCTCTTCCCTCATCCTGGGACCCCTGTGAGCACGGTCACACAGTGGGGCACAGCAGAGTCCTGGTGGGGCTGGATGGAGCCAGGAATAACCTTGGTTTGGGGTGTCTGTGGGATCATGGAAACACAGAATTCCTGGGGTGGAGGGGTCCTGAAAGGGCATCCCATTGCCACCCCATCCATGGGCAGGGACAGGGTCCTCACCAGCGCCACTCTGGGGGGCTGCTAAATGAAAAACAGGCAATCCTGGGAGAACAGGATCAGGGAAAACTCTGTCTTGGGTGCTGTTTTAAATTCTAGTTTATTTTACATGAATTGCCCTTGAATTGTTGGCTCTGCCCTGTGTCAGACAGCCCCACAGTGCTGCAGGGCCATGGTGCTGTGGATGCCTGGGGGTGTTTTGGGCTCACCCACTGCTGGCAGGAGTCCCAGGGGAGAGAAAGGGGGGAAAGCAGCAGGAACTGGTGCAAACTGGGCGAGGCAGAGGGTCTGGGAGCCCACCCTGGGCTGGGCACAGCAGCCTCTGTGTTCTGCTCTCCCTCCCCTCTGCCTGCTTTTCCCCATCTTGTGCTTACAATTTTAAGATCTGTCACTTCTCTGGAGCAGCAGGAATTTGGTTTGTGCATCAGTGGTGTCTCTGAAACTCGTGATGTGCAGTTGGTGTTATCTCTGTGCCTATCAGAGAGAGGAACTGGGAGACCCCTGCCTCGGTTTGTTTGGTTTTAGGGGCATGGAAGTTACACTTGGGCTGGGCCTTTCTGAGGAGCTGATTTGTGGGGAGGTTTTGTTCATTGGGGTTTTTTTGGGGGGGTTGGTTTTTTGGGGTTTTTTTTTTTGGTTTTTTGGGGGGGATTTTTTTGTTGGTTTGGTTTTTTGTTTGCTTGGGGCTTTTTGTTGTTGTTTTTGGGTTTGTTGTTTTTGTTTTTTAAATCTTGGGTTGTATTTAGCAATATCTAGTCCAAGCCACAGAAGCAGAAAGCTTGTGAGTAACCATGTGTGGCTTCACAGTTTATAAAGGATAAAATATTGGGTTTCTATGTAGATTTTCCAAAAGCAGCCGAGTTTTTTCTTTGCCAGATGTGAAGGGTTGTGTGGGTGGCACTGGTGATGTTCCCTGGCCCCAGCTGCAGAGCTGAGGATGTCTCTGGATGGTTCCCTGTTCTCCTTTCCTCATTCTCCCCTTTCCTCCCCTCAGCCCCATACCCTTGCAATGTTTATCTGTGTTTTCCAGCTGAGGGAGTGTCCCTGGTGTTTTCAGTGGCACCAAGTGACACAAATTACACCTTGGTGCAGTGTTTTATCACTGTGACCCAAATTTAGGTCGTGACGGGGGCCTGAGGAAGAGCATGGTGGAAACACAATTGTCACAGGCAATCATCTTTTATGGAAAATCCTTTCCTTAGGATTTTTCCTCCTGAGAAGCTGAGAGGCCTCAGGAACAAAATGTACCCAATGGTTATCTGCTGCTGTGGGATGCAACAGGTGCATCTGGGATTGGGCTCATGTGGCTGTTTCTAATTCATGGCCAATCACAGCCCAGCTGGCTCGGACAGAGAGCCGAGCCACAAGCCTTTGTTATCATTCTTTCTTTGCTATTCCATTCTTAGCCAGCCTTCTGATGGAATCCTTTCTTCTATCCTTTTAGTATAGTTTTAATGTAATATATATCATAAAATAATCAATCAGCCTTCTGAAACATGGAGTCAGATCCTCGTCTCTCCCCTCATCCAAGAACCCCTGTGAGCATGGTCACATGCAGTAATGTCTTGGATGAGTTTTTTTGGCAATCCCAGACTGGCTTGTGTTGGAAGGGACCTTAAATCCCACCAGGGCCACCCCTGCCATGGCAGGGCCACCTCCCACTGTCCCAGGGCTGGAGCAGCCCCAGGTCCCTGGCTTGGCCCTGGAGCTGCTGAGTGCAGCTGTTGGGAGAGAGAGAGTGAGCTGCCTTTACCAAGGCACTTATGCAAATGGCAGCAAAGAACAGCACAATAAATACAAGCATTTATTTTTCCTCTTGCCCAGGCCATGCTGGGGAAAGGTGTGAGCCCAGAGCTCTGGGAATAGAATTTGCAAAGGTCAAAGATTGCTCACAGAATTCATAAATGCCCCTGCTTAACGCAACTGCCCAATTACTCTTCATGAGTAACTTACCAAGCACTTCTCATCTCGTGTCAGACAAACTGGTACCTATTAGAGAAGCCTTTTCTCAGATTTCTGCCTTTGGGAGGACAAGTTTTGGGATATAAACACCTTTTGTTACAGGATGAGTTACAAATCATCCTGGTGGCCTGGGCAGTGCTTGCTTTCAATGCTTTTAGGGGTATTTTCCAACCCAAATGAGTCTGATTCCAAGCTGTACCTCCTTGGAACCAGGAGTTTCCCGTGGCTCAAAGGGCAGCTGGGCAAGTTTGCTGCTGAGATGAGGGTTGGTACCAAGGCCAGGGGTTCAGGAATTCCCTGCACCCAATTTTGGAGGAGAATGGCTGCAGGTGAGCTCAAGGCTTATGTGCCTGCTCCTGGTCACTGATCTCAGTGGGAACGAAGCTGAGCTTCTGTGGGCTCCACAAGGAATTCTTCATTTTCCTCAATGAGACAGAGTGGGTTGACCACACGTTTCTTCTCTTTTTGCATGGCATTGCTGGAGTTTTCCCTGAGCAAGGCCAGCTTTCCTGAGCTCACTCAAAGCATGAGCCACGGCACCTGGATGAGAGGAAGAGCTGGAATGGGGCTGGAGAGGAGGAAATGCAAGAAGCACTGACAAAATTATATTTATTGGGGGTTTTTAGTTTCTGTTTATGCATATTGGTTAAAATATGAGTGACTGTAAAACACAAGGAACTGAAGACAGGT
This sequence comes from Agelaius phoeniceus, assembly GCF_051311805.1. NCBI lineage: Eukaryota > Metazoa > Chordata > Aves > Passeriformes > Icteridae > Agelaius > Agelaius phoeniceus. The sequence continues at coordinate 50,222,191 of NC_135271.1, read as the reverse complement.
TTGAATCCCAGGGTTCAGGGCTGTAGGGATCATCTGAGGGCTGGACCTTGAACTCCTTGAGTGTGTGTGGAAGGCAAAGCTGTTAAAGAGCATCGGGAGTGTTTGTGTGCACTTTGTGGGGAGGTGGGAGGGAAAGGAGCTGCAGGTACAGGTGGCTCTGATCATGGCAATGCCTTGAAAATCGCCCATTAGTTCTGTCTAATAGGCTTATTCTGAGCATAATGGTTCTGCATATCTTTGGAAGATTCACTCCAAAGTCTCAGCATTTGCCGTGTCTTGCCTGGAGAAAAATCGCTGCGCTTGAAAATCAGGAATTGTCAGTGAGCGTTGTCAAAACAACTTTATTTTATCAAGTCAAGATAATGTTGAGAGAAGTCTATACCCACTTTAATTGCTTTGACATTCAATTAGCAAGACATTCTACTCCTCTCCAATGGAGTGAGCTTCTGTGTGGCTCACAGGAAAACCCGGCTGGAAAAGCACCAGGGGAAGTCGTGGGGGCCACGTTCCAGCCCAGCTCCTGCTGATGGGCTGGACCTGCCCCACTCCCCACTCCTAGGAATTCCCAAGAAACTTCATCCAGTGCTTAACTCTCCCATATTGGCGTTGTTGTTGTTTTTTTTTTCCTTCTGCATCTCCTTTGTAGCAATTTAAATCCCTTTTTTTCCCCCCCAATTCCACCATATACATAAAAAAACTGATTTTCCTCCAGTCTCTGCCACAGCTGTCGCCACACTTGAAAATTGTTATCGTGTCCTCCCCTAAGTGCTCTTTTTTTTTAGGATAAACAACCCCAATTCTTTTAATCTCTGCTCAGGTGTCAGGTTTTGCAGGGCTCTGATTAATTCTGTGGCGTTGCTGGAGGTGCATTATGCCGGGTGAATAATGGCCCTTGTCCCCCAGGATAGGTCATTGCTACCCGTGGCCGGATATTTATTCATTTAATCACCAGCCCAGCCCGCCAGGAGCCTCAGGAAAGGGGGGAATGAATCCTGAGCAAGAGCTTTGGAGGGAGCCTTGGCACTTGTTGCTCGTGGTGTGTCCAATGAGTGACCCCAGGAGGGGCAAATCCCTGAACTCGGGGAGGAACTGGGGAGTTGTGCCATGTTCTGGTGCTCAGGCTCCCCAGGCTTGGCCTGCAGGGAGCTTTGCTCACCCTGGGGAAGCTGGAAGGGTTTTGAAGTTCGATCCAAATGAATGGGTTTGTGCCAGCATTGTGGTGGGTGCTGGGGCAGGTCTTGTTGAGAGCCTCTGCAGGTTTGCAGGTGCTCTGGAGGTGTGCTGTAATTAATGCAAATTATCACAGACCCCTCCACTGCCCGCCCTTCCTCCCTCATCTTCCCTCCTCTTGCTCTAGGGCTGGCAGCTGAAGGCCAACAAGTTGCAAATATTGCAAATTTGGTACCTTCAAACCCCTGCCATAATGAACATAAAGAGTGGTGGAGCTGCTGCCCTGCTCTGTGCCCACAGACCTGGTCTGTGCTTGCTCTGGCACGCTGGAAGCAGCTCCAGTGCTCTTGGATTGCAGGTTTCCCTCTCTCTCAAAGGAAAAGAGGGTAACTGCATTTTCCTGCTGTGATGTCCTAGAGATTAACTTACCCAATTTAAATATTTGAGCTTTCCAACAGGAGGTGGGGCAGAACAGGAGAGGGAGGCTTGGATGCAGTTTCTGCACTCTGTTCTTTTATACCCTTCATACACTGTTCTGACAAAAGCTGAATCTAGGATTTTAATTTAAAGTTAAATTTAAATTTTAGCTGTAACTTCAGGAGCCTTAATGATTTTCTTGGATTCATTAGAAATTTGTTATTTTAAAAAGCTACCGCAGTTACACCAAGGAGCAAAGTCAGTGGGTGAATGTTTTTGTTGTTGGGTTTGTTTTTTCCCCCCCAAATCAGTGAAAAAACCTGAGAGAAGCGAGACGGAGTAGGAGCTAAAATAAAATGCTTGGGTGTGATTTCTCTGTTTCTTGGAACTGAAATATTTGCTAGAACCAAGTAAAGTACTGCAGTACATTTTTGTTGTTGTTGTTGTTATGTAAGTTCAGAACTTTTCTCCCTCCCTGCCCATGCAGGGGTGGTTTGTGGGGCGGCATCATGGAATGGTTTGGGTTGGGAGGGACCCCAAAGCCCATGGCAGGGACGCCTCTCACTGTGCCCCCCTCCCAGGCGCTCCCAGCCCCAGTGTCCAGCCTGGCCTGGGATCCAGGGGCAGCTGCTCTGGGAATCCCAGCCCAGCCCCTCCCAGGCAGGAATTTCACCCAAATCTCCCAGCAGGCTGGGGTTTCCTCTCTCTGGTGACAGGAGGAGGAATTCTCGTGCTGGGTTAGGATTTCATGAGCTCTCCAGCCATGGTTACCCAGGCAGAGCCCATTTGGACGCCTTCGGTTCCATTCTCCCAGCTCAGGCATTTTGGGCCTGGCTTTGAAAGGTGCCAAGTGCCTGCCTTGTGCAAAAAGCAGGAGAGGAGCGAATGAAATGCCAGACTTGCAGGAAATGAAGAGCAAAACTCTTTCTGGAAAACAATATTTTCTATTCTAGCTCTGCATGTGTTAAATATTTGATATTTTGAGCTGGAGAAGCCGAATTTGCAAGTGGCAGTTGATACATGTGCATATAAAGCATTTGTCTGTCTCCAAAACAAGCCCCCAGAGAAGGATGGGGTGAGGCAGCGTGAGAGAAGCATGGGGAGAGATCTTCAAACTCCAAAGTCTCTCCTTTTAACCCATAAATATTTACACTCCACTTCTCTCACAACATCTGCTCGAAGGAGTAGCCCTGGAATCGTACATCTGACACGAACAGTGAAACTGATAAAGAGTCATAATTAATGGGAAATTGGTGAGAAATTAACTGGCTCATTTGCATGTTGAGGCTGTGCCATTTCAGAGCGGGGCTGTTGTTTGTGTGCGGGTGGGAAGGTGATCCCAGAGAGCTCCTCCTGCAGCGTGGGGGCACTCCCAGACATTTCCCAGGGTTCCAACCCTGGCATCTTGAAAAGCCCTTTGGAAACAGAGCTGTGCTCTTTTTTTCTTTCTCATTTGAAATGTGTAAAGTGATGGAATTTCTGGGGTGTAAATGAAGTCGTGTTGAGGGAAAATCTGTGGGGCCGGGTGGTGCTGCAGGGAGGGAGAGGCTGCACGGAAATGTCCCTGTCCCCAGTGAATCCCAAATGGAAAGGCCACATCACAGCCCAGCTACTGTGGCCCTGAGCTGATCCAAACTTACAGTTACTTTCAATTTTATTTTTTTTATTTGAGGTTATTTTGATTTATGTGCACACTTGGAGCGTTGGGACACATGATCTCCTCCTCTGGGCTTCCCTTTAGTGCCAAGTGTGAGGGACAGTGGGAAGAGGGAGAAGCCCCAATGGCCTCAGGGGTTTTAATGCAGCCTCACCTCGTTGTCTCCAGAGGCTCCAGTGCCCTTGGAAGGGACAGTCCCCCTGTGCTGGCACTGCTGGGGCACCTGCAGGGCTGGGGACAGCTCTGGGTCATCGTAGTGGGAGATACCCCACGGGGCTGGAGCATGTCCAGGGAAGGGAACGGGGCTGGGATGGGGCTGGAGAATCCCTGAGGGAGCTGGGAAGGGGCTGCAGAATCCCTGAGGGAGCTGGGAAGGGGCTCGGCCTGGAGCAAAGGAGGATCCAGGAGGGAAAAGCTCAGCAGCAGAGCCCTCCATAAACTTCCCACACTTTTTTTTCCTCTCACGTTTTTCTCCCACAGCAAGGGAGACCCTGAGGGTTTTTGATTTTCCCCTCACAGCAAGGGAGACCCTGAGGGGCTGGAGCGGGGCCAGGGAAGGGAACGGAGCTGGGCAGGGGCTGGAGAATCCCTGAGGGAGCTGGGCAGGGGCTCCGCCTCAAGAAAGGAGGATCCAAAGGGAAAAGCTCTGCAGTGGAACCTTACCCAAACTTCTCGCACTTTTTTTTCCCCTCACGTTTTTCTCCCACTTTTTGGTTTTCCCCTCACGGCAAGGGAGACCCTGAGGGGCTGGAGCGAGGCCAGGGAAGGGAATGGAGCTGGGAAGGGGCTGGAGAATCCCTGAGGGAGCTGGGAAGGGGCTGGAGAATCCCTGAGGGAGCTGGGCAGGGGCTGCAGAATCCCTGAGGGAGCCGGGCAGGGGCTGGAGAATCCCTGAGGGAGCCGGGCAGGGGCTGGAGAATCCCTGAGGGAGCTGGGCAGGGGCTGGAGAATCCCTGAGGGAGCTGGGCAGGGGCTGCAGAATCCCTGAGGGAGCTGGGCAGGGGCTGCAGAATCCCTGAGGGAGCTGGGCAGGGGCTGCAGAATCCCTGAGGGAGCTGGGCAGGGGCTGCAGAATCCCTGAGGGAGCTGGGCAGGGGCTGCAGAATCCCTGAGGGAGCTGGGCAGGGGCTCAGGCTGGAGCCAAGGAGGATCCCCAGGGATCTTTTCCCTCTCTGGAATTCCCTGCCAGGAGGGCACAGCCGGGGGGGTCGGGCTCTGCTCCCAGGGCACAGGGACAGGAGCAGAGGGAACGGCCTCAGGCTGGCCCAGGGCAGCTCAGGGTGGGCACAGCAGGAATTTCCCCATGCAAAGGGGGCTCAGGGATTGCAGCTGCCCAGGGAGGTTTGCAGTGCCCATCCCTGCAGGTGTCCCAGGAATTCTGGAGGTGGCACTCAGGGCTCTGGGCTGGGGGCATCAGGCACAGCTGGGACTGGATCATCCTGGATGGAGTTTCCAGCACAAAGGATGATGGAATTCTGGGATTTGGGTTCAGGCTGCTGAAGCCCAGCTGGGCCTGGCTTGGGCAGCAGCTCCCTGCAGCAGCTCCTCATGGGAGGTGTCTCCTGGGGGTGGCACCATCCCAAGAGCTTCCTAGGGAATGGGGCTGTTGCTTTGCTCGCTTAGAATACCAAAAATACAACCATTAGAAAAGGATGTTGAAGCGTTTGATGCTCTTGTTTTCTCCATAACCACATTCCTGTATGCCTGATGCTCTGGGCAGCAGATTTCCCAGCTGCAGGTGTGTGTGGTGCTCTCCAGGTAAAGGCACCTCTGAGCTGGAGCAGGCACTTCCAGGCTTTATCCTATTTATTTTTAATATTTCCCGTCGTGGCTCAGCTTTGCAGTTGTTTTAATGATAAATTGTGGCCACTGTAAACAGAAGTGCTCCAATCATGGTCTCACTGCACGTGTCTTTCATGGCTGTGCTGCCACAATAATGAGGGATGGGAGATAATGACTTAAGGAAAAAGCTCTGGATTAAGTGGGACAGTAAATTAGGCATTTATCTCTCTCCATTGGAAGCCTGTTTCCAGTTCCCTTTGAGGTCTCAGCTGAGCTCTATTTAAAAGTAAACCACGTCGTATTTCACCAAGCCAGCCCACTCCATAGAAATCAGCATATAAGCACTCACATTAAATTACCATATTACCCAGGAGGTCCTGGTTTTCAGGAAGGTCAGAGTTGAGGTGTATTAGCAAGAAAAAATAAGGTTATACCATTCCATCATTTTACTGTGCATCCAGAGGGTGGAAAATTCCCACTCCCTCTGTGGCTCTGTGTTGTTTTTTCCCTCCTGTGTGTTTTAAATTCGGGTGATTTTTGGCCATGGGAGAAGAAGAAAGCACACACCTGCAGTTCCCCCTGAGGTGAAAGGGGTGTCCTGGGGTCCACTGAGGGCCCTTTGGCCCTGCATTCCCTCAGCATTCCCTGGGCAGCTCTGCCCAGGGGGATTCTTGGGGCTGCAGTCACGGGACCCTGGCTCTGTTTAATGTGGGGGGCTGAGCTGCTGAGAGAGGGATTGGAGATTGCAGAAGGGAGGAAACTGTTCCCCCCAGGAGCAAATCCACCATGCTGGAGAGACAAGGAGGCTCCTAAGCCATGGAAGGCTGGGATGGGCTTTGTTATCCACCGTTCTGCTGAGCTGGCCTAAATTAGGGGACGTTTTTGAGTTTTCAGTCCATTTTCCAGTCCTGATTTCAGCCTGATTTGGGGGCTGGAGCAGGTGATCTCCAGAGGTCCCTTCCAGCCTGAACTGTCCTGGGGTTCTGTGGTGTCTGCAGTTGTTTGGGGGGAAACAGGAGGGAATTGGCTCCTGGGTGTGTGAATCACTGAGGCAAAGCTCTGCCCGTCCCTGTTCCCTCTGCTCCTGGGGATCTCTGTGAGTTCTCATGTTCAGTGCCTTGGATCTGCAGAGGGATGGCACATTTGGCAGCAGTGATTAAGGATATGTATTTTCTGTGCTGGCAGAAGCATCAAAGGAAGGCTTTAACCAAAGATTTATTGGGTTTTCCCCTCTGGCCACCCTAACTTCCTGTCTGAAGGCATCTCAGGGAATGGTCCTTCTTTCCACTGCTAGCTCAGCCCTCTGGCCTTGCTTTCAATAAAAGCTCAGTGCTGGCAAGCTCATTCCCAGAAGTTTGTGCTGGAAGTTGATCTCCCAGTTAGTTCCTCCATAGGTCAGAACACCATTAATAAATTGCATTAGGTGTTGAGGCAAAGGTTGGAGAAGGCAGAATCCCAATCAGTATTTTACTTGGCCACAATATTCAATTAAAATATATAAAAATATATATTTCTGCATATATATTTTCTCTCCGTGATGTTTTCTTGAACAAATTTTCTCTGACTTGCAAAAAGTAATGCAGAAACATATTCTCAACATTACAGAACCACAGCTGAACCCAAGCAGGGTCAGAGGGGCCAACTTTTGAGGTGTCAGCACCATGGAAGTTGATAATCAGGAACAGGAGGCTGATACCATGAAAATATCAATGATTCTAATTGCTGCCAATTCAAGTCCTGACCTTCATTTCTAACAAACTTTGCAGATTAATTCAGACCCGAGGTATTTATACAGCGTGATCTGAACTGGTTTATAACTTCCAATTTTTCAAGCCCAGGATAAGGTTGTGGGTGGAACTTTAACTGAGCAGCTCCTGAATGCTGCAGGCACAGCTGGACCTGCCCAGGGAGCTGTCTTGGCTTTTCCATGCTGTTGTGGGACAGCCCAGCCCAGAATTCCAGGATCCCTGAGGCTGGAAAAGCTTCTGAGGCCAAATCCCAGCTGTGGCCATGCCCACCCTGTCCCCAGCCCAGAGCCCTGAGTGCCACCCCCAGAATTCCTGGGACACCTGCAGGGATGGGCACTGCAAACCTCCCTGGGCAGCTGCAATCCCTGAGCCCCCTTTGCATGGGGAAATTCCTGCTGGTGTCCACCCTGAGCTGCCCTGGGCCAGGGCAGGGCTGCTCTGTTGCAGCTGGGCTCCTCCCGAGGTGCTCGGGGCACTGGGCTGAGCTTCCAGAGCACAGGGATGGGATGGGATGGGATGCAATGGGATGCAATGGGATGAATGGGATGGGATGGGATGGGATGGGATGGGATGGGATGGGATGGGATGCAATGGGAATTCCAGTGGGATGCAGGTGCTGCCAGCAGCTGATCTGTGTCAGATCTTCCCCTCCAGGAGAGGACTCCTCTTCCTCTCTGCATTTCCCCTGTGCCCCAGAGCCGAGCTGCCCACCTGCCCTGGAATTCCTGAGCTGCCTCTTTGGCAAGATTTACACCCCTAACCTTTCTGCTGGCACCTGGGACTGAACTCTGCTTCTGGAGGGAGGTGATTAAAGCCACCGTGCCCGCTCCGCTCGGTTTCTGAGCAGGGGAAGCAGCGGCTGTGCCTGAGCCAGCCTTGGGCTCGCTGCTCAGCTCAGCAGATTTTTTAATGTCAACAATTAAGAATTGCCATTAAAGAGTATCACAATCAGAGAGTATCTGCAATCCAGGCCGAATTAATGAGGTACACTGGAAGCTCCATTCCTGGAGATGCTTCTCCCCCCTCTTCCTCACTGAGCCCACCTGTAGCCATTGCTGCTGCCCTTGATGGTTTTAAATGGAATTATTCAGCTTTTGCTCTGAAGATGAAGAGTAGCAGAGGCAGTGTGCTGGCAGTCAGGATATGGGTCACAGATCTGGAGTGTAACACCCAAACCTGCTGCTGTGGTGTCCCTGAGGGGCTTCCCTGGCACTTCCCTGCCTAAGAGACCTCTAGCAATCAGTAAATTCAAATCAAAGGTGCCATTCAAGGCTAAATGCTCGGTGCAGTGGTTCTGTTGATTCCTACAGAGTCAGGATTTGGCCTCTGTGCTCTCCCTAATTTCTGCACAGATTGGGATCTCTGTTCTCAGCCCCAGGACTGAATGTGTGGCACTTCTGCCTTAGGTGGCACTCCAGTAACTCAGGTGTAAAGCTTAATCCCTATTTTTATTTAAGAAAATACCAAAGGAAACTCTAGAGGTCTTTTTTTTTCCATGGCATGTGATATTCCAGCAGCTCTGCTCAGCACTGTTGATGAGCAGAACTCAGATCCCACTCCTTCTGGGAGGCTGCTCAAGCAGCAATTTCTGCCTTGAAATAGTTTTGTTTTGAGTCAAACTGTGTCAGAAAAAATAAAAACCACCCACCAAAACCCAAACAACAAGAAGAAGCCCCGCCTGCTTCTCCTGCAAGGTGTGGACTGCATTTCCAAACACATTTGAAGCCATTTGCTTTTCAAATTCCTGCCTGCACGTTTTGCCATGCTCCCTGATGAGCACAGAGCAGAGTTTTCCATGTCCTCTCCGTCTATGCCTTTCTCAGGTGTTTGTCCTGGCAGGGAGTGTCGCGGTCAGGAGTCACTGAGCTCTGGCAGGGAGGTTTTACTGGCAGAAAAACTTGGTTTGGTGAATTTGTGGGCAGCTTTGTGGTCTGTGCTGCTGAGTTCCTGAGGGAGGGTGATGCTGGTCAAGACAGCCATGGGAAGGAGGGCTCAGACTTGGGCTCATCTTGGGCATCTTCACTCCAGGGGAGCCGTGGGTTTCATTCCTGGGACACCTGCAGGGATGGGCACTGCAAACCTCCCTGGGCAGCTGCAATCCCTGAGCCCCCTTTGCATGGGGAAATTCCTGCTGTGCCCACCCTGAGCTGCCCTGGGCCAGCCTGAGGCCGTTCCCTCTGCTCCTGTCCCTGTGCCCTGGGAGCAGAGCCCGACCCTCCCCAGCTCCAACCTCACAAAATTCCATGGAACGACCTGGCTGGGGCATGGAACCAAAACCCTTCATGAAGCAACACGGGCGTTTGAGTGGCCACAATCAAATTTGCATTTGAGTAACTGTAACCAAATGTTTGGATTTGCAGCAGTGACCAAAGTGTGTGAATGCACACCTTGCTTTCCAGGGAGCCCTGAACTTAATGAAATAGAACTGATAATTTTTATTTTTTTTACTGAAACGTGGGCCAGAGCCCATGGGTGAATTTGGACCCAGTGTGGTCGGAGATGGTTGCAGTCTCATCCCAAAGCTGGCAGACTGGAATGCTTTTTTGAAAGATAGGAAATACTTATTTTATTATCAAAGGATTTTGGAAGAGGGGAAAAAAAATTCAAAATTGTCTTTCAGCCTTAAAAATTGTGTTTTGTTTCATGTGTGGGCAAAGGGAAATGTAGCCAGGCTGGGGTTTTTTATTATTATTATTATTTTTTATTCTCCAGAAAGCACTGGCAGCTGGATTGCTCTGATCAATAAAATTACAGCACGGGAGCAAGTCACAGTTTGTCTGCAGGTTCCAGTGCAGCTGGAGGGAGGTAATCAATAACTTTGTTTATAATGACATCTAGCTGGCAGCGTGGGGCTGCTGCTGAGCAGCCTGGCCAGACAGAAGTTGGAGGGAGCAGGGCAATGCTGAGCTCACCCTGTGGGGCTGGCACAGCCTGTGCCCCAGCAGACCAAGAGGGAACAGGCAGGGAGGGTGCCCACGTGTGAGGGGCTTCTTGGAAGAGAAGGGCATCGTTTTGTGGCTTTTGATGCTTCTGAAGAATTGCAGCCTGTCCTGTCCTGTGCTGGTGGGGTTTGTGGCTCCCCTCACCCCGGCAGTGCAGCCCCAGGACCAGGGAGGCTCCCTTGTTGCTCACAGGGAGTTCCTCTGCTCTTGCCTGTTGTTGTTAAAATGCTTTGAAGTGTCCACTCGCTCCTGGGCCTCCTCTGCTCTGCTCTTCTCAGCCTGTTTTTGGGAGCAGATTGAAATCCCCACCTCAGCTTGGTCTGGGATATGTGAGGGTGCTGGAACAGATGTTTGGGAGTGTTCTGTGGAGAAAGCAATGGCATGATAGGGCTCTTTAAAAAGAATTCTGCTTTGAACTGTTGGAGATCTTACAGAAACTTGTAAACAGCGTGACAAGCCCAAAAACTCGCTGGTTTTTATTGACAGTGTGGTACAAACTCAGCCAAATGCAAGGTGTGAGGGGCTGCTGGCCCATGTGCTGTGGGTGCTGGGGGCGGGTTTGTTCCTGGCTGGCACAGACATCTTTTATGGAAAATCTTTTCCTTAGGGTTTTTTCCTCCTGAGAAGCTGAGAGACCTCAGGAACAAAATGTAACCAATGGTTATCTGCTGCTGTGGGATGCAACAGGAACAAAATGTACCCAATGGTTATCTGCTGCTGTGGAGTGCAACAGGTGCATCTGGGATTGGGCTCATGTGGATGTTTGTAATTAATGGCCAATCGCAGCCCAGCTGGCTTGAACAGAGAGTCTGAGCCAGCTGCCTTTGTTACCATTCTTTCTGATTCTATTCTTAGCTTAGCTACCTTCTGAGATGAAACCTTTTCTTCTATTCTTTTAGTATAGTTTTAATGTAATATATATCATAAAATAATCAATCAGCCTTGTGAAACATGGAGTCAGATCCTCGTCTCTCCCCTCATCCTGAGACCCCTGTGAGCACCATCACACCTGGTGTCACTTCATGTCTGAGGCAGAGTTTGGGCTGGGCTGTGGGATGATGAGGATGAGGATGAGGATGATGAGGCCCGGGCTCTGTACCTCGTGTGGTGCTGGAGGGAGGAGCAGAGCAGAGCATCCCGGGCTCTCTGTGTGCTCTGGGGCTCTGGCGTTATCGGCAGCTTCACGGCCCTCTCCGTGCTGCTCTCCCTGCCCCGCGGGCCCGGCTGCTGGCGGGGGCCTTGCCCCGTGCCAGGCCCGTGCCAGGCCCGGGTGGCAGGGCCGGGGCCGGCCCGTCCGGCCGCAGCTGCAGCCCGGGCCGGCCCCCGGCGGCCGGCGGGGATGCTGCGGCTCGGGCAGCGGAGCGCGGGGCTCTGACAAGAGATCAATACTGTCCTCCCGGGCGGGAGCGGCTGCCGGCCCTGTCAGAGGGATGTGTGCCGTAATTGGATCAGGGATGCGGGAGCCATCCCAGCCTCCCGTCAGCACTGTCACAGCTGTCAGATGTCATCCCTCCGTACAGCTGTCACCGCGGGAGGGCCGGGGCTCCTTCTCCCTGCTAACCCAATGCAAATGTCCACTTAGCGGATGAATATTGAAGATATTAGACACTTCTCTATGCCTTTATGCAAAATAAAGATCTGTGTCATCTGTGAATTTCATGGAAATAAGTTGCAATTTATTCACTGTGAGAAAAGTGAAGTGAAGCCTGTAAAAATGAGAAATTATTTGGTTCAGGCTATTAAAAAAAAAAAAAAGAATATTTTCCAGAATAAACAAAATATGCAGATTTTCTTCTGAAGAGTAAAAAGTACCAGCTAAATATATTTTCATGAGAATAGCACCTTTATCTTAGAATATTTTTCCATGCATATAAAAATTTATCATTTCTACATATCCTTCCTGCGAGAGCGTGATTGGAGTAAACTTTGATTTCTTGGCGGGGAGGGTGGCGGGGGCGGGAATCACTATTACAAATTACTGAGAGATATATTCTTAATATTTGTTTCCCAGTGGCTCTGTGCCGGGCGAGGCTCGCTGAGCGGCAGCGCGGCTTTGCTCTGCCGCTGCCACGGGCGGACGTGGAGCCGCATCCCGCAAAGGCAAACGCGGCTCCGGCGGCAGCGAGCCGGGAGCGCCCGGCTCTGCCCCGGTTGTGCCCGGTTCTGCCCCGGCTCTGCCCTGGTTGTGCCCGGTTGTGCCTGGCTCTGCTCCGGTTCTGCCCGGCTCTGCCCCGGCTCTGCCCCCGTTCTGCCCCGCTTGTGCCCGGCTCTGCCCGGCTCTGGCGCTTCCCGGGAAACCAGAGCCGGACAAACTTTGGGGAGGAAGTGTGGGAGCGCTGCGCAGGGGGGTGAAGGCGGCGGGGCTCTCGGGGTTTGTTCCGCTCTCTGCTTCCCCCGCTCCGGCCGCCCCCGGAGCGGAGCGCGGTGCTTGGGGAGCATCGGGGCTTAAGGCAGCGGCAGAGCCGGCGGTGTGGGCTGAGGCTGGGCTGGTTCCCCGGGCTGGGAGCCGCTCCCCGCGGCGCAGCGGGCTCGGATCTCGCCGATGGCACCGGGCAGGGATGAGCGGCTGCGCTATTGCCTCGGGAATTAAACCCCGACAGCGGCCCGGGCTTTGCAGCCCCGCCGCTGCCCGCACATCGCTGCCTCTCGGTGCCCGCACATCGCTGCCTCTCGGTGCCCGCTATCCCTGCCTCTCGGTGCCCGCACCTCCCTGCCTCTCGGTGCCCGCTATCGCTGCCTCTCGGTGCCCGCTATCCCTGCCTCTCTGTGCCCGCTATCGCTGCCTCTCGGTGCCCGCACATCCCTGCCTCTCGGTGCCCACTATCCCTGCCTCTCGGTGCCCACTATCCCTGCCTCTCTGTGCCCGCTATCCCTGCCTCTCGGTGCCGGCCGTTCCCGAGCTGCCTGCTCGGCTCTGCCTTATTTATTTAATTATTCCGTGCCTCTCTCTGCCCGGAGCCCGGGGCTGCCTCTGTCCGGTGGTGACGGAGGAGCCTCACCCCGATCCCCACCGGGTCACCCCAGAGCTGGGGGAGCCACCCTGGGAGCCTTCATCCCCTTCTCCAGCCCAGCCCCGGCATCTGTGCCAGCTCAGAGCCTCTGCCAGCCTCGTCCTTATGGCCGGCTGTTATTTGCAGCACAGGAATAATAATAATAATAATTACAATAATAACAGTGCCAAGTGGAAGCAGCAGCCGTGGTGGTCCAGCAGGGCACAAGCAGACTCTAAGGGGAACTTGGAGAAGGTGGCCTGAATATTAATTTAAAATGCAGAATTGTCATTGGTTTCACCGGCAGCAGGATCAGGAATTGTTTCCTGACTTGTGCTGTTTGGGAAGTTAAGAACTAAGCAGGCTGTGCTTGACTTTTGTTTTTTTTTTTTTTTTTTCTGGTGGAATACTGATAGAGCCAGAGGGATAATCCGGGCTCAGGGAAAGCAGGAGGCCGGGGATGAGGGCCCTGCCACGGGTTCGTGCCTGTGGCTCTTTTTGGAGCATCCCTGGCTTGGACTGGGTGTCCTTAAAGGTCTTTTGCAGCCTGGAAGAGTCTTTGATTCTGTGATCTCCATCTCCACGTGCACCTCTGTGCTCAGCCGTGGTGACAAAGGAAGTGCTTTTTTTTCCCCCTTTCCTTTTAAACGTGGTTTATGGCTAATTACATCAGAGATCCCAAACAATCCTTCTTACATTTGCATTAATAAGGTGTCTCACGTGATGCCTACTGAAGGAGGAGTATACATCAAAGGTAGATTAAAGGTTGGTTAGGCATCAAACTATGTTCTGTATGTAAATTTATAGCCATGATGTGCTGTGCAAAGATAGCTCCCTCTCTATTCCTGTGCTCCTAAATAAAATTAAAAATTCACAACTCTGGTTTATGGGATTTTAAATGAATTTGATCTCTCTTTTGGGCAGGGCAAATAAGTGTTTTGTGATGTATTATTTTACAAAAAAAAAAAAAAAAAGAAAAAAAAAGACGACCATCGTTCTGGCTCATTTAATTTTGCAAGTGAATGATCTAAGATTAACTACAGACTAGTCAGTGCAGTTTAAAAGCTGAAAGCAATTTTCAGCCATAGATGGTAATGCCACATTTAGTCCACAACCGAATGACTCTAAATGACTGAGCTGCAAGGTCTTTGTATATGACCACAGGGCCTGATAAAGCCGTAGGAACACAGTAAAAGCACAAAAATAGTTCCAATTTATTTGGTGCCATCACCTTAATGAGATTAATACAGACGTGTTCATGTGCCTAATTGGTGATTTTGTTTTAACTGGTAATGAAGGATTAAATCTTCAGGCAACAGGCTCCTCGCTGGAAAAGGGGATTGGAGAGAAAAGTTTTTAATTATAGAAGGCAGCTAGTGAAATACACCACTGCAGAGTCAATAATGCATCTTTAATAAAATATAGATATAATATATAATACATGTGTGTTTGTTGTGCCTGCCCTGCCTGGGTGAGCTCGGGGAGTGCTGGTTTGGCAGGGAGCGATGGTGCTGAACTTGCTGGGCGGCGTTGGCGTCCCTGGGTGCAGAGGAGGGGAGAGCCTGGGCAGGCTGCTCCCTTCCCACCCTCAGGAAAACCCAAACCCAGCGGGTCCATGGGTTGGGAACGTTCCCCCAGCGCTGCTGCATCAGCTGGAGCAGGGTTTGGGGAAGGCCCCTCCTGGGCCCTGTCCCGGCTCCCGGGAGCTCCAGAGGGGGAAGTTCAGCCGGCGGCTCTGCCCTGCCGGGGCCAGTTGTGAGCAGGGAAATGTTAACACCATTAACCCGCTGCCAAAACACAAACACCCAGCCTGACTCATTAAAATCTAATTACAAGGGGGCAGCTGAGCCTGGGCTCGCTTTTGACTCAGAGGAATCTTGCAAAAGGCACCAGCGCAGAAACCCAGCCCCAGCCCGGTGTGGGCCTGGCACATTCCTTGCAGGGAATAATCCTGTCTGTCTCCTGAAATGGCTCTTCTGGTCATTTGAGTCAATTTAGGGGGGTTTTGGTTCGTTTTGTTGTATTTTTCCCTTTCTTACCTGTCATGCATGGATGTACAGCATGGGCCTTATGGCACTCTTGAGTTGAACTTTCAGCAGAGACAATGCCTAGGTCTTTAACACCTTTGATTGAAGACATCCTTGCATTTTTAAATTGTTTTTTACTTTAAATTGCATGTGAAGATGGTGGATTTTATCAAGCAAATGGCTTTTTTTTTTTTTATAAAAGAAAAGTAGCTTCTGAATTTGTCTTGGCAAAAGAGCAGCTCCGTCACCGTGTTTTATCACCACTCCCCTGTTATTTGTAAAACCAAGATCCTCTCAATTTTCTTCTGCTTTCCACGGTTTTATTTTGCCACTGAGAGGGGGAAAAAAACCAAAACCCAAACCAAACCCTGAAATATCAACAGCAAAAAAATAGAGAAAAGAGGAACCATCAGAGCATCCTGTAGCAAACCAAAGCCCGCGTGCTCGTCCCATCTTTCAGCCTCCGATGATATTTGGGAAGCGCTTTAAGAGGGCGCTGGGAAGCTGCAGGATTCTCCCTTCCCGTCGAACGGAGACAGGAATATATTTTACATTCCCTGTCAGGTTGAACTTTAAGCCATCTCGCCCGCTTTCTGTGTAATTTCAGCATCCAGCCCAAATGGCAGCACGCTCCGCTCGGTTCCGGCTGCCTGGAGCCGCGGTGCTCCGGCGGCTCCGGCCCCGCGCCGCATCCCGCTGTCCCCGCGGCGTGTCAAGCCATTACAGCGGGGCCCACAATGTCACCCTGGTCTCAATGGTTCGTCAGCTGAAGGATATGGTTAACAAATGTAAGCCCAAACTTCAGAGGAGCTGCTTTTCTGTGCTAAGTGATCTGTATTCCCTGTGAATTTACTTTCCCCTAACCCCGTGAAATTAACAGTACTTTCTGACATTCGACCTCCTGACCTCCCATATAATAAGAATTTAAAAAGCACCATGCATGAGTGTGTCTGTGTAATGCAAAACTGGGAAAAATGACCATGTCACCGTTTTATTATACAAAACCTTCTCCATCTCCATTGCATGCTTCATATGTGAGTGCTCGGTTCGGAGTTATTATAAAGAAAAACACAGTTTTAGCCGTAATAACTCACCGCTCCTGACTTTTATAGACAATAAATTGTAGCAAACACACATTGCTGCGGCAGGGCCCTGCACTCCATTAATGCAGATATTTACTGGGATAAGTGTTAAAAATAGGCTGGGGGGAGAGGCCGGAGCAGCGGCGGCTCTGGGGGGCCGAGTGCCGGGGGTGCGGGTGCGTGCACAATGTGTAGGTCTCGAGGTTTAAGAGGCAGAAGCAGAAAAGTGTTATGTGGAAATGATTTTGCAGTTATCAGGCTCAGGGGATGACAGCCTACAAGAGTAAGAACAAGGTGCTATGTGGCTTTTTCTTCACTGTGAAGTAAAGATTGGCAGCTGGAAGTAAGGCTTACAGGCAGACCTGCACACAGGACCTCTTCACCCAGGACTCATAATCACTACTCAAAGGAAAACGCATTTACCAGTAAAAGGCGGCTGTAGCCATCAGAAGTGTGCTTAAAACACCACTTAAATATCACTTTATACGCTATTACTTGCAAACTGTGGCTTGGTATTAAATTATACTTGCATAGGCTTTTGCTTAGGTGCTGATAATGCTTTTGAGGTTGCATTGGTGAAGAAGAATTTAGGCTGCTTTACAAGAGACGTGACTGGAATATCCCCCGGTGCTGACAGTGACAGGGTGAAAAATTGCAGAACTGTACTTTCTTTCCCCATATAGATTGTAATTTTAATTGTCATTGTGGCCCTTCTGTTTTAATTATGGGACTTCTTTGATATATACCAGGACATCGTATTGAATGAAAATATGGTGCTATAATAGTCTCTTTATAATTAATGACCACATGTAGATCTTGGTGCATAAAAGGAAAGGAATAAATGAACAATTTATTTAACTAGGTTTTGGATTTCTTTCTGTCTTCCAGTGAATATAAAATGATCCTGGGGCTTCTGAGGCTGTTTGATGTAAGAACTGCACTGAATAGCTAATAAAATTACATTGGTGTAGATTACTAAACATATTAGGTGGTTTTATTTAAAAATGTTCCCATTACGGCTGGTAAATTTCCCCTATTTACCGCGTTAGCCTCCCTGGGCTCCCGATTCCGAAACAAACGAGCGTTTTCTTTCGTTTATTTGCGAAAGCCCTTAAAAAAATTAATGCAGCTCCGGCTGGCGGGGGCAGCAGGGTGGCAGGTGAGCTCTGACGTGGGCTGCAGGTACCAGGCAATTTGTGCATCCTCCACAGGCTGCGAAGGGCCCTTCCTCCCCCCAACTTCTGCCTTCGGAATAGGGTGGATTCCCGTTCTATTAATTTCTGGCTCAGTAACTCGTCCTGCGTGTCCAGGCTTACGCAGGGGTGGATGTAGGCAAACAATAAAAATAAAACCGAGTGGTAATTTTGGGGTTTTTCCAGCCCGGTCCAGGCAGGGGAAGCGAGGCGGCCTTGGTGGGGTGCCTGGCCTAGGCCCCCGGCTCCTTCCCACCGCCGTCCATTCCCGCAGAGCGGGCTCCCTGAAACGCAGACGTGTTTGTCCAGAGTCTGTCAGCGTAAAAGTAGAAAATATCCCCTGACAAGCTTCTGCTAATTTTATTGCGGCGCGGCGCAGCGTGCACGCAGCCGGGGCGGGCGGCGGGGTTCAATCGCCGAGCAGCAGCGAGCGCGATCGGCAGAGACAGCCGCTACCCTGGGGTCAGCCGCGACCATGCCACTTCCATGTGATGTCTACTTGGGGTGATGGTGTGTAAATAAACGTGGGGAATTGCAAATCTTGTCATGGCCACGCAGAGCAGCTCAAGCATTTAAAGATGGTTGCCCGCAAACCTGACTGGGAGGTGGTTGCTCTGTGTGGTGGCTGAGGAAAAACTCCCCTCTGCGCCCGAGTCTTCTCCTGGCTGACATCTCGGGGAGCACTGACCCAGCACGGCATCGCTGAAGGGATTAATCACCAAATTGTTTCTCATTTTAGCGGAAAGTAAAGAAACTGAGCGCGCTCCAATATTGGTCTTTTAAAGCCGGGCTCTGCCGGCGCCGGCTTTGTATTTATGTTATCTGACTTGATTTATTTGTTTTTTAAAATGAGGTGAGGAATCTTAATGTCCTACTGTTTAATGAATTTGGGCGCATTAAAGTTCCATGAGGTCTTTTCATTATTATGAACTTTGCTAATGTTAGAAAATAAAATATTATAGAATTCACATTTTCTGCTCATGAAGCTAATTTTATTTAAATACTCCTTACAGTGGTCATTAAAACACACTTAGATTTTGCTGCCTTCGACCAGTCAGATGTATTTTTTGCCAGTTTTACATTTACACATATCTGTTTTTCTGTTACTTTTCCCACATGACAATTACCTTTCATTACAAATTTATAAAATCATTTACATTTGAGCAGTTTAAATGTTTCTGCTGACATTTTGTAACTATTACCCTCTCCTAGAATGGCATATGTTCAGGCAGTTAATAAAAAATTAAATGGAATAGCACTAGACAAGGTGAAGCTTTGTATCAGAGTGTTCTGCACATTTCTGGAAATACCATCTTTGTGTTGCAAACTGTGAAGTGAGGTTAGGGCTGTGCCAATATGTGTATTTGTCAGAACTGTCACAGAGTCCATGAACCAGCCAATCACTCCGCTCTTAATTAGACAGTTACACTGGGCTTTTTAGAAAGCATCCTCATGTAAAATGGTGTCTGAGCTTCCAGAGAGGTGCGGGGAGCACCGGGGGCACGGAGCAGCAGCATCACAACACCTCCTCCCCGGCTGAGGCAGAGTTTGCAGCTGCTGGCTCCTTGTCGAGGGATGGAGACCGTGGATTGCAGGAATCCTCCTGGATTTCCAGCAGGGAATGTTGTCTGAGGCTGCAGGGTGGGGGGGATTTAGGTGCGGGGGTGTGCATGGCACAAATAAATGAGAGTGGCCACTTAAGAGAAATAAAATTAGAGGAGGGTTTGCCTGGGCTTGCCCGGGGGCTGCTGGGCAGCGTGGGCTGTGTGTGCCCGTGGGAGGCTGGGGAAGCTTCTCTGAGCCACGTTGTGGCTCTCAGGAACATCTCCTCCTACACCTGACCTGGCCCCGCAAAGATACCCACAGAATATTCCACCAAATGCAGAATCCGTGGCCAGGCTTAGACTGAAGAGAGCAAAAAAATAAGGGTGAGAATAATCCTGCCTGCCTGCCGTGTTTCAGTTTCCTTTTTAGTTCTGGATCAAAAGGCATTTGGGATTTTTTTTTTTTTTAAACAAACCCCAAAATTGCAGATCTCCATTTCTGACCAAATGTGCAGTTTACAGCTATATCATAATCCTGTGTTTAAACATGAAGTTCACAAAGATCCTTTTTAAAAACACACATAGATTTGCACTGCTAGGAGGCAGGGTTTGCCTAATAAGTGTGGAGTGGCCAGGAGGGATTATTAGTGTTTGCCACGAAATTCACCTTGGGATACGGCTGGGATAAATTCCTTGGCTCCTTATTTAAGCAAAGCAGGGCAGTATTGAATTCAGAATACCAGAGAAATTCCATTTCCTCTCTGGCTATGCCCACACTGCTTTGTTTCCCAGCACGGGTGCTTCGGTGATGCAGGAAATATTCCTGAAAATCCACGATTCCCCCTCTGTTTAGGGCAGGATATTTGCTGTGGGGCAGCTTGGAACGAGCTGTTGATGGCCATCAGAACCCGGGGAGCTGAGCAGAAACGAGGAGCTCGTGTGGGGTCCCCGATGTGCAGCCCAAGAGGGGGGTTCAGCTCCGGCTCTGCCAGCAGAGACAGCGGGGCCGGGCCAGACTTGGAGGAGCAGGATGAGGAGCAGGATGAGGAACTAGTTTGGGGTGAGTGGCACGGCTGCTCCCGGTGTAAATCGTTATTCCAAAGGCGTCTCCGAGAAGTTTTAACAGTCATAGCAGATTAACCTTGCCTGGGCATTGGGAGGCGAGTCAGCTGATGAATTTACATGCAGCCGGATGAAAATGCTATTTGGAGAGAGATTGAGAGTTTATTTGATTAAATCCCTTTCTCCAATACCTTGACCTCTTTCTTGTGAAATAATCAGAACTGTTTAGCAAGAATATTCTGGCATTAATAATAAATTGCTTTGGAGCAGGTTTTTCCTGCTCTGGACCCAACCCATTGGTGCCCATGCTTTTGGGGGGACGTGGGGATGCCGCCGTGCGGAGCGAGCGCCGCGCGGAAAGGGCTGAAGAAACACATTTTAATTTTTCTTCTGGAATTTACAGTTGGATGGACAATTTACAAGCCAATGTATTATTTAGGAAGTGCATTCTCCTGGCACATCTACCGGCAACTCTTGTTTTTCGTGCCTCGTGGATGGAAATGAGGAGGGAAAGCCGTGCCTGTTGGGTGGGTCACAGGGTCACGGGCACGAAGGGTGGCTGGATCCAGGGGAGGGAAGGCTGAGAGGGGATCTCATCAATCCACACCAATAACTCCCAGCACTGGCACAGGAGGGTGCCAGAGCCTTTCCGGTGCTGCCCAGTGACAGGACAAGGAGCGATGCCCGTAAAATAAAGCACAAGAAGTTCTACCCCACTGAGGGTGGCAGAGCCCTGGAACAGTTGCCCAGGATGGCTGTGGAGAGTCTCTGGGGACACCCCAGACTCACCTGGATGTGTTTCTGTGTCACCTGCCCTGGGTGACCCTGCCTTGGTGGGGGCTTGGGCTGGGTGATCCAGAGGCTCCTTCCAGCCCAAATGATTCCAGGACTCTGTGGCTGATTCTGGAGGGTGTGCAAACTCATTTTATTGTTTTTAACTCTTGTGTCACCTCCACGTCCCCCATTGGTCCTGCAGTGGCAATGTGAGCCCAAACCTCCCTCTGTGGGAGCAGTGTGGGAACACAGTCAGCTCTGGGTGATTTATTTTGGAAAGGGCATTTGGCAGTCGGGATCTGGAGCCACAGCAGTGACTTTACAGCATCCTTGACTTCCAGGTAAGGAGACCAACATGAGCACTCGTGGGCAGGGAGCTCTTACCTGAGCAGGTGTGTGTGTGTAGCTGCTTGAGGTGCCCCAGCGTTGGTGTCAGAGCTCCCTGAGACACCTCCTGGCACTGGCAGCGCCAGGCAGTGACAGGATCTTGGCTCCCAACTAAATTTAGCTTCGTTATAATTTGTTTCTTAATAACCCGCACTTCACCGTAATGTGTAAAATGCTCGGCTCCAGAACAGCCCCATGCCAAAGCTGTACAGTAGCTCATTTGCATTGAGCAATTATATTATATTACAATATATTAAGCTGCAGAAAACCTAATCTAACATGATAATTTCAAATCATAATTTACAGTGCTTTACACAGGGCATACAAGGCAGGTTACAATAACACGTTGCCGTTCCACAGCAGCCAGGGAAATTATTTACTCATCTATTATTTCATTTTCCAAAATGTTCTGGGTGCATTTAATTTCATTTATTTATTTATTTATTTCAGTCCTATTTACTGAATTTTACACTGGATAAATAACAATTTCTGCTTATTTATTTCAGTACTATTTACTGAAATTTGGCAACTGGCATTTCCCCGAATAACAATTTAGGTGGAATATTTGCATTAAACGGGGAGTGGTTTCTGGAAGGGAAGGCTGTTCCAGCAAGTGTAGGTTTACCCAGATATTCTTTGCTGCTAAAAACAAAAGGAACAGAGGAGGGCCCCGTGCTTTAAGGACTTTATCCAGGTTGTGACACAGCATTTGATGAATCATTTAATATGCAGCTCGTGACGCAGAGTGTCAACAGCTGGCTCCTGTTGCAGCCTTTGTTTGGATCTGGCTCCCAGATAAACTTCAGGGAGCAGCAGCCTGGAGCTCTCAGTGCTTCCAGTCACTCCAGTATGGTGAATAAGCTTTGTCAAATGTCTGCTTTTTCATTCCAGCATGAAGAATCCAGTATTAAAAGGAATATGGGCTCCTTAGCTGCTGATTTAGCAGTTAATGGTTTAATTCTGGTGAAATTTATTCCTCCAGGTAGCAATATTTGATCTGAGTGGGTATTAAATACTGGGACTGAGTTTGCAGCATGGAGGGAACAAGGGGTCTGTTTCAAGTTTAGAGAATCCAAATCTTTTACATTCAGCACAGAAAGGAGGAGGCTGAGGGGAGACCTCGTGGTGGTGTTCAACATCCTTATGAGGGGAAGTGCAGGGACAGCTTCAGTCTCTGCTCTGTGACAGGGCCAACCCCAAGGGAATGGCTGGAGCTGGGCCAGGGCAGATTAAGGTTGGATTTTGGGAAAGGTTCTTCCCCCAGAGGGTGCTGGGCACTGCCCAGGCTCCCCAGGGAATGGGCACATTCCCAAGGCTGCCAGAGCCCCAGGAGGGTTTGGACAGCGCTGCCAGGGGTGCCCAGGGAGGGATTTTGGGATGTCTGGGCAGGACCAGGAGCTGGATCCGTGATCCCTTCCAGCTCAGGATATTCCATGATTCTGTGGTATTGTAAAGACCAGAAGGAGAATCTTTTTACCTTCAATAACATAGAAGTGTGTGAAGCTCCTTGTTGCTCTCATCCCTCCTTCCCCACTCAGAATCATGGAATGGTTTGGGTTGGAGCTCTCATTCCACACCCGCACGATTGCAGTCCCTGCAAATCAGCATTTGGGTGTTGATGTGTCCCATCCATGTCTCAGCAACAGACCTCAGGAAATGCCTGAAAATAAGAGAACTTTGAGTTTTGGGTTGTTTGGGGTTGTTAGAGCTTTTATTTTAAAAGCACACTGGTACCACCATGGTTTGCACTGGAATGGGATCCACCTCTCCGGAGGGGATTTTCCCTGGGAATTAGCCCCTGTTAGGAATGTCAGGAAAAGAGAGACCCTCAGTTTTGGATGACTGGCCTGTTGTGTGGCAGGAGTGGCTCTGTTCTCTCGAGTTCCTGGTCTGGCCTTGGGGCAGGGCCTGCACCAATGCCTGGGCCTCTGTCCTGCTTTCCATGAACAAAACCCCTGTGCATATTTTAATTAAACTGTGCTGGATCACTCTGCACGGGGATATCAATGCTCCAGCCCTGGCATTGCTGCGCTTCCCTCGTTGGGAATATTAATGATGGCACTGTGCAGTTGCAAAGGATGTTGTCAGCTCCTGTGGTGATTGTGGAATTCCCAAGACTAGAAGTTCCCCTGGTATTGTGGGATGCAAAGGCTGCAGGGTTTATTTGGTGCTTTTGTGAGGAGCATTTTATTTGGCATGACTGTGTCCATGGGCTCACCAAGGCATCTCTCTGGATATTTCATCTCACCGTGAGGCTTTCCAAATTCCCATCTACTTCATTTTCCCACTCCCACTCTCTAGCTGTGCAGTCAGACCATTAATTACCACTGGTCTTCTCTGTCGCCCCTCTCCCTGACCTGACTGTCCCAGGACATTCTGGCCCTTCTC
The DNA here is from genome assembly GCF_051311805.1 of Agelaius phoeniceus. Classification (NCBI taxonomy): domain Eukaryota; kingdom Metazoa; phylum Chordata; class Aves; order Passeriformes; family Icteridae; genus Agelaius; species Agelaius phoeniceus. The sequence continues at coordinate 50,199,028 of NC_135271.1, read as the reverse complement.
TCCTCCAAGGTGCCTGTGATGGACAGTGTGAGAAAAGGCCCAGCACTGGGAGAGTTGGCCTTAATGAATTTAAAGGTCTTTTACAACCTTAATGATTCCGCGATTGCTCTTTCCTCATCAGCCTCAGATCTTCACTCACGTACAGCCTCTTCAGAACCTTTGAGTTTTCCCCCTTTTCTTTCAAACGTGGTTTTTTTTCCCCAGACTTTTCTTTCCCACCTTTCTTTCCCTGCAGAGCAGGTGGGTTGTGCCCTGCTTTTCTTTACCCAAATTTTGCTCTGCTGTGTCACCACATGGAGCTCCTGGCCCTTGCCATGGCCTAAGCTCATCCTCTGGGCATCCCCTGGACCTGCATCTCCATCCCTGTGAACTCCTGGAGCTCGACCAAAGCTCGCTTTGCAGTTCCAAGGGCTGAAATGGGGACAAAGTCTCCGACTTTGCTGGATCCCAAGGCAGTCTCTTAGCACCTGGCAGGAAGAAACGCGATGCAGTTTTTCCACCTCGCGCTTCCAAGGCTCATCTTGCGCTGAATCCCAATTGCAATCTGCAGCTCGCTCCACACCCGGAGCAAAGGCAGCAAACAACGGCATCTCCATGGAGAGCCTCTGCTCCTCCCGGTGTCCCAGGGAAGTTGTCACTCTGAGCAGGGAGGGGTGAAAACTGTCACCTGTTTTTAAACACTTAATGGATTCCATGACTGCGGGTTGTAAACCAGCGCTGCCGTTAAACCGCGCCTCCCGCACTGCTCCTTCCCTGGGTTCTGTGGAAGAACAAACAGTAGTTAGGGAAATAAATGTGGAAGAAAGGAATAAATCCTGGAATGAGATGCATAGCTAATGAGCTGCATTAACCTCCCAGTACCGGTGGAAGCACAGAGCAAAGTCAAGGCAAATACTCCGTCCTGCCCATGATGGTGGTCTGTAATAAAGCTCACAGATGAAGCTGGGGGATGAAAAGATGAGTTATGGCTGAAAAGAATATGAAAATTTGTCCTTGCCTCCAAAAGTGTTCCCATTCCCACTGCTTTTCCAGGGCTTTTAGAGCATTGTTCCCTGAAATGGGAGGTGTCTTTTTTTCATGATCCTGATCCCTGGAGCTGATTCCCAGGGTCTGTAGGGTCCCCCAGACCCCAGCAGGTTGACTTCCAGCCATAGCAAAGCCCTGGGTGAAAAGTCCTTGAACTTTCTATTCATTGTCTGTCGTCGTCTTTATTAGGTTTAAATTGATTGACTCTGCAATGCCATTACAAGTAGAATATTTCCCAAGTTATTTAGCTGGGCTCTATTTTTCCTGGAGACTCGTGATATATTGGATCCTCAGCCCTGACAGAGCTCCTGTTAGATCAGGGCTTCTCGTGACTGAGAGATTCTGGGTCATGGCTGCAAAGCTCTCCCTGGCAGTACCTTTGGGATTGGGAACCTGTTCCATGTGTGCACTTAGGACATGTGAAAAGTCAGTGGGACAAAAGAGTGATGCATCCTCTCCAGCTGAGACTCACAGAGCAATCGAGGCTGGAAAATACCTCCGAGATAATTATCAGTGTAATCTTCAGATTGTTAGAGAGACAATGCCAGTGCACCCAGCAGATCCCTGCAGTCAGAGTGGAAATGCCATTGCACAAATAAAGACCTCGGAATACTTTCGTTTGCTCCCAGGGCTCAGACAACCCCACTTCGGAAAAAACTGCTGGCTGTGGGTTGGAGTTACATAAATGACAAGGAGACGTTGTCCCCTCTGTGCCCCCCAGGCACAGGGGGCTGCTGACACCCCAGGCAGGGCGGGGGGCTGAACCACCTTCAATATCCCAGAGTTTTAAATGTCCTGGGCTTCCTTTGCCTTCCTGCCTCATGTCCTACCTGCCCTTCCTCATGTCTGGGCATTGACAGCACTAAAACAGGCTCTCAGAAGTGATCAAAAGGCATTTATTTGGGGTTTTAAAGCGAGGTAAAGGTTTCAGTTGTTCTCTGCACTCTCAGATCTCCCAACTCGCAGCACCCTTGTGGGATTTGTGCCATTGGCAGGGAGAGCCCTGAAGGTTCCTGGCTCAGCCGGGGAGTGCAGGTGGGGATGGGAGATGCCGAGTGCCTCAGTGTGGGCACACAGATCACTCAAGCCTTGAGGAACTCAAGTGCTGCCATTTCAACTCAGAGAAGGAAAAAAGAAAAGGTTGCTCTTTTTCTCACGCAAATTTTTCTGCATTTCCACGTGCTTGAGTGTGAGAGTCCCTGGGATGTAAATATTCCTCTTTTGGCTCCCAGACAAAGCTGATGTGGGGATCATTAAGGATCTCCTGGTGTTTTTGTAGCAGGGCAGGTGTTGATATTTATGTCTGAACTGGGGGCACACGAGGGTAATTCCAGCATGAGCCATCCTGGGGTGTGCCAGGGGCTTCCTGATGGTGCCCAGTGCTCCATCCCATGACAGCACCAGGATCTGCTGGACCTGCTGGACAGTGAAGAGCATCACTGGGGGATTCAGCCCAAATGGTGTGATCCCCTCCAACAGGATGGTGAATGTGTGCTTAGTCTAAATGCTCTCTCTGCCCAGAGGGATTGTGGGCTCCCTGGCAGTGCCCAAGGCCAGGCTGGACTGGGCTTGGCACACCCTGAGACAGTGGAAGGTGTCTCACCGTGGCAGGGGTGGGATGAGATGGGCTTTAGGGTCCTTCCCACCCAACCCATTCCAAACTCCGGGGGCCAAGAATGTCCTGTGGAAAAGGCCCCAGTGCTGAGGAAAAGCCACCAGCAGGCTTGCAGCACTGCTGAGGAGCAGAGTCAGCTCGGTTATCACAGCAGCGCCGGCATCAGCCCATCTTATCAGCAGGGTGGGTGAGATAATGCCGATAATCTCGAGTTCCCATCGCGCGACGTGTTGCTAACACCTCGCGGAGTTTGGAGGCGGAAGGGCCCACGAGGCAGGGAAAGATATGTACATATATCTGTGTGCAGAGGAGCTCTTACCCTTTATTATGCAGGTATTTTCAGGAGCTCGAAATGCCACCTTTGGAACAGAAGATTCCGATCGCGCGCGGAGGGAAGGGGGAGAAGCTGGGGGGCCCCCCCTGCTCTCCCAGCTCACTTGAAAGAGCACGCTGGAGGTAAATTAATTGCCACAACTCTGCTGAGATGAGATCTCAGTCTGGCCAAGGGGCTGGGAGCCTCTCCGGGTGCCGTGTGTGATTGAGGGGATCCAGAAAGGCTTTTTCCCATGGGAAGGAGAGGATTCACAAGTGCCGTCCCTGCCTTGTGCCTCTGGCTCCAGCGACTCGGTGTTAATTGCACCCCAATTCACAGAGTTCCGAGGTGCCCTTTGAGCCGGGCCCTTGGCCCCACTCAGGGCTCTCCCGTGTGAAAGCACACTTGACTGCTGGCTTCTTGGGATAAATTAGGAGTGATTTTAGTCGGGTTTAAGCAGCCATGGAGCCTGGGCATGGCTGTGGCTGGGAGCACCTGGCAAGGCCACGCGGAGGGGAAGCACTCGGGAGTTAACAGCCTTTCACCACAGCCTTAAATTGAGATGTTTTTACCCTCTGTTTTCTTTCCCATATTTTATTTTATTCTTCTCTCATAGTTTCCCCATCCCCGCAGTGATCAGCCCTGATATACGAGAGGGATTTTCACTTGAAGGACTGTGCATCTTTAAAATGTCTTCCCTTTATTCTTCCTAGTTCTTACACATGTAATTTCCCCTTTAATTTGACATCATTTAACGGCACATTACACGTCAATGATGTGATCTGTGAATATTTACAATGTTCGTGTCATTTTTATTTTCTAATCCAATTTAAGTAGCTCTGCTTTTTATGACATCATGAATTCTTCAGTCTTTTTAGTCTTTTTGGAACTAATTATTCCATTAGTTCCTTTGAGCGGGCTCCGTGTTGTCAGTCATTTTCTCCCTGTTTGATCATCAGACCTTTGCTGCCCTCCTTTGCATCTGCAGCCGGAGCTGGAGGAGGCTGTGCCCAGTGCTCGAGCTGTGCCTGAGCCTCACCCTGCCCCCAGCACGGCTTTGCTGCTCAAAATAATCCTGCAGAAAGTCCTTCACATACATCCAGATGAGCAACTTCCCCCCAGGCCTGTCCTTGTGTCCTCGCAGGGAATGTTGTGCTGTGCCTTGGTCTCCAGGCTGGACAGGACTCCCTTCCCAGCTCTTGGCTTTCTGCTGGTCCACGTCCCCGGAGCTGGAGTCTGGGTGTGAGGGCATGAATGGGGCAGAGAGCACCAAGAGGATCCAGCTCGTGGCCCTGTGCTCCACCCTCATGTTGTGACTCACGGTTTAGGGGAGTTTTTAGTATCTGCCCTTGCTGAATCGACAGGAGATGGGCTCAGCTCGCTGAGCATCCAGGCTTCCCAAAGGCTTTCCCAGCCTTCCTGTTCCCATCCCAAGGAGGCTGGAATGTGGGACAGGCAGATCCCAGCCTCTCCAGCTCCCTTGTTTACTGGGAATGTTAAACATTCCCTCTGTCATGCTAAAGAGCTCTGTTGTCTGTTGCTGCCCTCTGTAGTGATAGAGTAGAGACCACACGGTTCTCCTGTGCAGCAATAATTCTGTTTGTTGGCAATCGTGAATGCATTACGGAAATCAGCGTGGCTGCAAACCCAGGGCTTTCCCAGTTTTTCCTTCTGTTGCTTCCTTTCATTTAGGGTTATCTGACCTTCCCCAAATCATCACATTGAAGGGGTCTTCATGGACTATTTATTTTTATTTCTTCCCAATTAATGTTTAGAATTTTTCAGAGTAACCTTTTGTTGCTGACCTGCTTGAAGTGCAGCACCTTAAAAGCCATAAAAACTCAGTGGTTTTACCCCCAGAAAAGAGAGAGGCTGTTCCTCTGGATTCCACAGCACAATTGTTTCTCTGAAAGGGCAAATTGACAGAAAATCCCAAGTGTTGCTCATTGTCTCCTTTCCTCGAAACTTTAGGTAAAGCAACTTTTTTTTTTTTTCTATATATACAGTCAGTTGTAAAATGCAGATTACTCGGGGAATAAAAAGCCAATATTGGCCTGTGTCTGTTGTCCAGCCTCTTCCATTGTTATGCAGATTTCTCCTCAGTGTTTTATGGCAATGAGTGCAATATAAACTGAGATTGCTGAGCAAATAATGCCAGAAAATAATGCTGGAATCACCCTGCCTCCCCGTGTTGATGTATTTTATTTTATTTTCCTCTTGGTATAAAAATTCAAGTAATGAACCTTTAAATATTGAAGACTTCATAAAAGTTAAAGTAAAATCAGACTGTGTGTTGTAGACAGTAGCCCACATGCTTTAGGTGGTGGAGCAGAAGTCCCTCACACCGGAGGGAGTTTTGGAGAGGGTTTCACTTAGTGGTGATTGTGGGCTTTGTTTTCATTTTGATATAAAGAAAGTAATTAATTTGCCATCTCTAAAGTTGTCCCTGGCCGTTGTCCAGATCACACAAAGTGTTGAACATGAGGCAATGGTCCCGTTTGGGAGTGTGGAGTGTGTGGGATGTGACATTTGGGGTGCAGGTGCTTTGTTTGAGGTGGTGTTCCGTGAAACAGGGAATTTCCACCTGGAGATCGGCAGGTCTGCATTGCTCAGAGGGGATCATGTGTTGGTGCTGGCTGGAAGAGATTTCCATGGGATACTAGGTAGGAATTCTTCCCTGGCAGGGTGGGGAGGGGCTGGAATGGAATTCCCAAAGAAGCTGTGGTTGCCCCTGAATCCCTCAGAATGTCCCAGGCCAGGTTGGACAGGGCTTGGAGCACCCTGGGATAGAGGAAGGTGTCCCTGCCCATGGCAGGGGTGGCACTGGATGGGATTTAAGGTCCCTTCCCACCCAAACCAGTCTGGAAATCTGGGATCCATTAAAGATGTTGAGGTGTCCATGGTGTCCATGTGCTGCTGGAGCTTGGGGCTGTCCCTCAGTTCCTGGTGCAGTTCAGGTGGGGAGTTCATCCATGGGGGTTCTCCATCCATCCATCCATCCATCCATCCATCCATCCATCCATCCATCCATCTTCCATTCATCATCCATCCATCCATCCATCCATCCATCCATCCATCCATCCATCTTCCATTCATCATCCATCCATCCATCCATCCATCATCCATCCATCCATCCATCATCCATCCATCCATCATCCATCCATCCATCCATCATGCATCCATCCATCCATCCATCCATCCATCTTCCATTCATCATCCATCCATCCATCCATCCATCCATCCATCCATCCATCCATCATCCATCCATCCATCATCCATCCATCCATCCATCCATCCATCCATCCATCCATCATCCATCCATCCATCCATCCATCCATCATCCATCCATCCATCCATCCATCCATCCATCATCCATCATCCATCCCCCATCCATCCATCCATCCATCCATCCATCCATCCATCCATCATCCATCCATCCATCATCCATCCATCCATCCATCCATCCATCCATCCATCCATCCATCATCCATCCATCCATCCATCCATCCATCCATCATCCATCATCCATCCCCCATCCATCCATCCATCCATCCATCCATCCATCCATCCATCCATCATCCATCCATCCATCATCCATCCATCCATCCATCCATCCATCCATCCATCATGCATCCATCCATCCATCCATCCATCCATCCATCCATCCATCATGCATCCATCCATCCATCCATCCATCATCCATCCATCCATCCATCCATCCATCCATCCATCATCCATCCATCCATCATCCATCCATCCATCCATCATCCATCCATCCATCCATCCATCCATCCATCATCCATCCATCCATCCATCCATCCATCCCCCATCCATCCATCCATCCATCCATCCATCCATCCATCCATCATCCATCCATCCATCCATCCATCCATCCATCCATCATCCATCCATCATCCATCCATCCATCCATCCATCCATCCATCCATCCATCCATCATCCATCCATCCCCCATCCATCATCCATCCATCCATCCATCCATCCATCCATCCATCCATCCATCCATCCATCCAGAACGAAGGCAGAGCAGGGCCTTTTGAATTAACCAAAAGTGAGGGAATCCACCTGGGGGCTCCAGAGCATCTGGGCTTGCCTTGTTCCCACAGCCCCAGTTTTTTGCCAGGTTCATTTTGGACAACCAGGGTAGGAGTGGCCCCAGCAGGGAGCTTATTCACTGCCTCTTACACCACTCATTAAATTAAGTTTTGTTGTAACACTTCTGCGGAGTTCTCCTTGGCAGGGCAGGATGGACATGGAGCAGTAGCTGGAGTTCTCTTCCCACTTCCAAACTGAGCTTCCTCTTATTTCTGTTTGTACTGCACCTGCAGCTTCCATATCTAAGCATGGCCAGGATGTCCCCACAGTCAGCAAATGGAATTTCATGGAATCATCACAGAATCCCAGACTGGTTTGGGTTGGAAAGGACCCTAAATCCCATCCCATTCCACACCTTCCACTGTCCCAGGCTTCTCCAAGCCCTGTCCAGCCTGGCCTTGGGCACTGCCAGGGATCCAGGGCCAGCCACAGCTTCTGTGGGCACCTGTGCCAGGGCCTGCCCACCCTCACAGGGAAGGATTTGTCCCCAGTTTCTACTCTAAACCTACACTCAGTTAAATTTATTTGTGTTCCCACGAGTTAACAATTAAGCAGGACCCAAATATTCTACTAAAATACAGAAGGATATTAAAAGAATCACTTGGACAATTATCCTCAATCTTTGAATATTATTTTAAAGAGATCAAAAAGAATAGCATTGACAGGTGTATGAAAGCAAATGATAATCTGAGGAATAAATAACACTCTGCAATAAAAACCCCAGAAAACAATAATTCCAGAGAAATAACTTTCCATATGAAGTAAGTAAAGGAAATAAAGGCAGGAATTGTGGTTATAGCATGGCTAGGTGTTAAATTTATACGCTAATAATTACATATTTGTTGGAAAGGATAGTGGAGTCAGATCACGTAGGGGCAGAAGCAGGAAAATGCATTGTGGAAGGATTTCCTTTAATCCTGCTTGCCCAGCCTGTGTGGATGTGTGTGGTTTGCTCTCCTGGAACGATCTCCAGGGAAGGAGGATGCCCCCCACCAGGCAGAGTGGCTCCTTTCCCTTTCAGGAGGTGCCTTTTGAAATGTTCCCTGTGCTCAGAAGTTTAAAAGGGAGCCACCAGATCCTAGAGAATTTGTTAATAAATATGGAGAGCACGGCGGAGTTTTTTTATTTCTCTACCAAATTGCAGCAGGAGTAGGGAAACCAAACCCCTCAACAAAATGGAATTTTTGTAACTGAGTTACAAAGTCAAAATCTTTGCTGGTGACACGCAGGAATAACCCTGTGCATTACTTCTTCATGTGGAAATGGGAAAACCCCATACATTCTTGTCCTGAAGTGAGCATCTGTAGTTTGTGATGAGGATCTGTAATTTGTGACCAGAATCTTTAGTTTGTGATGAGGATCAGTAGTTTGTAATGAGGATTTTTTCTTTGCAATGAGGATCTGTACTTTGTGACGAGGATCTGTAGTTTGTGACCAGGATTTTTGGTTGTGATGAGGATTTTTAGTTTGTCATCATTTGGGAGCACTGGAGTGGAACTCCATTAGGTCTGTGGCCACTCCGCAGCTGCTCAGTGCAGCTTAAGTGGGAGAAGAAGTGACTGCAACAATCTGGTGGAAAAAAGTCAGTTTTGTGACATGAACCAGCTGTGGCTCATGCCCATCTCTGTGATGGCCAGAGCTGCTTCTCTCTGTAACATTCCAGGTGTTTGCACTGGGGATTATGTCTGAAAAAGGATCAAACCAGCTGGTGGTACCCCTTGCTTCCAGTGAGACAAGGACAACTGTCAAAAGTTGGTTTAGAATGCTTAAAACTTAGAGGAAATTTGAAAGCCAGGAAGTTTTTCTATAAATTTTCTGTTATTTTGATGGAAACGGGATACCGGGAGATCTTGAGGCCAAGTGATTTCCAGTAAATTTGGGGACTGCTTGTACACACACAGTCACAGCTGCAGAGATGCCCCCAGAGCACTCAGGGTACCCCAAATCTTTAACCTCAAACACGTTACAGATCATTTCTGCTGTCACCAACCCAGCCCTCAGCATGGGCTGCAATGTGTTTGTGTTACCTGAGCATCCATCATTTTCCCCCAGGAGCTGCACCCAGGTTTCCTTGGCACACCCCTACCCCTGCCCAGGTTCTGCTGTTTATTGGTGAATGGGTATTGGGATTTCCCTGGAGTGCTGTTAGTTAGCCAGGCAGCTGTGGGGCTGAAGCATCCCTCTGGCAGGATCCTGGTGCCTGTGGGATGCAGGGTGGGCCACGGGCCCATCCAGGAGCCAGCGCAGGGACACGAACAATCCCTGGAAAGCTTGGACTCCTTGCGCAGAGAGGGTTCCCTGCCGTGCAATCGCAGGGAGCGCTGGCTGCAGGGCGTGCCCGCAGGCTCGGGGTGAAGCTCGGCCGGCCGGGGAAGCTGCCGGCACGGCTCGGTGCGGTTCTCCCGGGCTGGAAATGCAGCAGATGCGGCAGATGCGGAGCTGCCGGCCGCGGGGAGCGCGGGGTGCGGGCAGGATAATTGAGTGTACCTGTGGCACGGGGCTGTGTCTAATCAGCCGCTGCGGAGGTGGGCAGTGTCAAGTGCCATCCATCTGCTTCCCCTGAGCTCGGCGCACGCAGGAGGAGGGGGAGTGATCAGACAAAGATATATAACCGTGTTGACCACTGAAGTACCTGGTTAACAACTTAATTATCTGAGTTCAGCTATCAGTCAGCAACAAACCCGGACAATTTAGACATCCTTTATAATTTGCTATAAAAATGGCATAATGATAAGGACAGTGTTGCTCGAATTAGAATCTGCATTAAGTGTGTTTAATTTAATTTTTCTAATTATATTTCTAATAGCTTAAATATGTGCACTGATAAAATGGTTAGCCACCTGCATTTAAATGCCACCTGATGCGTTTATTTTGGAACAGTAGCAGATTGATATAATTTGAGCACGAGCTCCCCTGAAAATTCCTTTATTAATGGGTGTTAAATTATTCTTTGTGCTGCACGTGAAGTTCTGGAGCTGCCACTGGGATGGCAATGGCTGGGAAATGCCTGAAACCTGCAAATATTTATTGTATTTTCTGAGCTGGAAACAGGGAGGGGTCTGTTTAATTAAAAATTAAAATTTGTAGTGGCATTTCACAGTTCTGTGCTCATTAAGCCTCTTTTTTTCTTATATCAGGTAGGTTAATTTTCTTTGCATGGAGTGTGTGGATTGAGGGTATTCCTATAGAATTCCACATTAAGCATCCCCATATGATACCAATTTACCAAATTCATTAATAGCCACAAATCTGACTAATTCTATGTTGCAGGTTCAGTGACAGCTGCCTGTTTGCAAATGTTGGATGTTTCCTGAATAATTCCTCTTTTGAGCTGAAATTGGGCCTTTTTGCCTCAATCTCTGTGTACGATCAAGGCAAATATTAAAAAATTTGTTAGAGAAAAACACAAAAAAAATCTTGTTCCTTTCCTGGCAGTAAATGAAAATTGACTTTTAAAACAACTCCTGTGCAGCTAATGCTGAGCTGATGTCTCCAGGCCAATTCAAATGTATAATAAATTACAAATAAAAGAATCATTTAGAAAACACTACTTAAAAAATAACTAAAACAGCTTCACTTCCTGAATTGCATGTGGCAGATATTGTTCACAGGGCTAGGACAGGAACAGAAATCCATAAAATCAATGTTTATTAATTGTTTATTTGCACTCGGAGCTCTGTTTATTTTCTGTGCTTTACTACCAAGCGAGGAGGTTGTGCTGTGAGAGGAGCAGGAGCCTCTCTGCTGGGACAGACTCACCATGGAGTTGGTGTGAGCAGAGGATTCCATTCAGAATTTTAATTCCTTGCGTGGAACAAGGTCAGATAAAAAAGTACTTTTAACGAGCACCATAAAGGGCACCAGGAAAATGAAGCTGAGAGTGTCCATCAGCCCCACACAGCCGGGCTGGGCTCTGCTGCTGTGTCTATAAAAACCGGGCAGCTGGGAGTCTGGGAATGATGGATGTGAGCTGGGGATGGAGCAGGGACAGGGATGCTCCTGGAGGTGCTGCAGGGCTGCTCCCCACGTCCCCAGCCTTTCCTTACATTTGAATTTTGATTTGCTGCTTTTCCCAAAGAACTTCTCCCTCTGCCACAGCCCCGGGGACAATTCCCCTGTGTCTCACTGGATGATCTGGGATCCTCCTGCTCCTCTGGCTCTGCCCACATTCCCCATTCCCTTGTGCCCATTGCTGGGTGGATTTTAGAACCATCACCCCCAAACCAGCTGGTTCTGATCCGAGGGCCGCTGTTGACAAAACCCAAAGTGCTCAGATCTCACAGGAAGCACTGTAAACACAAGGAGCACTCCCTTCCCAAAGCCCCTGAGCCGGAGCCGTGGGTTCCCTCTGAGCCCCTGGAAGTCCATGGGATTCCTTTTATTGACTTGGCTGAGCTTGGATCAGCCAGTGCCACACACACACAGGGACCCCAGCCCCTGGCATGGGGATGATTTCCATTGCAGGGCCCTTGATCTCCCGTGGATTCCTTTAACATTTACCTAAAGAGGAGTAGTATTTCTGGTGTCTCGCACCAGAGGCGTGTTCATATTTAAATATTTCTGCTCTGGGGGCTGGTGCAGGCAGTACCAGTGCTGGAGATGTTGGAGGATGGACCCTAAACTGTGATCTGAGCCCACACTTCCAGTCTGAAGCTCCCTGTGCTGTCACTACCAGCTGTGGTAAATGGGCTCTGCTCTGGCAGAGAAGATGGATGCAAAATAACAAAACTTGTGGTTTTTGGTGAATTATGCTGAAATGAATGTGTTTGCACAGAAAAGCAGGAGGTTTTGTAGCTGTACATGTACATCTGTAAATGAACTGCAAATTCACTGAGGCTGGGGTGGAGCAGGTGCTGCTCCCTCTGAGGGCTCTGCCTGCAGCCCTGTTACTGTTCGGTGATGTCGCTGCTGCTCTTGCCAGTACCAGGCTTTGTTGGAAAGACTTTATTTTCTGATGTTTGTGTGGATGTCATATGGCCAACAACATCTGTCCCGAGCGCTTCCTAGCAGGGAGATTTTGAGCCACTGCCAAAAAGACGGGTTCCATCTCTCGGTGTTGTTAGCAGGGTGTTACAAGGGTTAGTATTGACTAATCCAGCTCAGTATTGGAAGGGAGCTGTGGGGAGGCACAGGCTGCTGCAGGCCGCTGCTTCCCCACACACCGGGGATGCTTTGCTGTACAGACCCCTGAGGGAGCTGCTCCTGCCCCTCTGAGGCACATCTGGGGTGATCCTGCTGCTCTGAGGCACCTCTGGGGTGATCCTGCTCCTCCAAAGCACCTCTGGGGTGATCCTGCCCTGGGAGGCACCTCTGGGTGCTGTGTCCAGCTCTGGCTCCTCAGCACAGCAGGGACAGCAGCTCCTGGAGCTGAGCAGGGGCCTGGAGCATCTCAGTGCCCAGGAGAGGCTGAGGGAGCTGGGGCTGCTCAGCCTGGAGAGGAGCCCCAGTGAGAGGGGCCTCAGCTCTGCCTGGCCCTGGCTGCCCCTGTGTGTCCCTGTGTGTCCGTCTGTCCCCGTGTGTCCGTCTGTCCCCGTGTGTCCGTCTGTCCCTGTGTGTCGTCTGTCCCTGTGTGTCCGTCTGTCCCCGTGTGTCCGTCTGTCCCCGTGTGTCCGTCTGTCCCTATGTGTCTGTCTGTCCCTGTGTGTCTGTCTGTCCCTGTGTGTCCGTCTGTCCCTGTGTGTCCATCTGTCCCCATGTGTCTGTCTGTCCCCATGTGTCCGTCTGTCCCCGTGTGTCCCCATGTGCAGGGAGGTTGGAGCAGGCCCAGGCTCTGCTCCGTGCCCAGCTCCGGCCCCAGAGCCGCGGGCAGGGCTGAACCCCGGAGCTCCCAGCACAGCAGGCAGAGCCCCTGCCCCGAGCAGAGCCCGGGCAGGGCTGGAGTCTCCTCCCGGGGCCATCCCAGAGCCAGCCGGACACAGCCCGGACACTGCTGTGCCCTGAGCTCTGGAGTGGCACCGGTGACCCCATGGGCTCTGCCGGCCCGGCCCAGCCGGGACCAGGCCCTGAGGGAGGCTGTGAGGGAGCTTTGGGGGGGTGGGGGGGGCTCTGAGGGAGCTCTGAGGGAGTTTGTGAGGGAGCTCTGTTGGAGCTCTGATGGAAGTTCTGAGGGAGGCTCTGAGGGAGATTCTGAGGGAGCTCTGTTGGAGCTCTGAGGGAGCTCTGATGTAGGCTCTGAGGGAGCTCTGATGATGGAAGTTCTGAGGGAAGTTCTGAGGGAGCTCTGATGGAAGTTCTGAGGGAGGCTGTGCTGCAGCTTCTCCTCGGCCCGCCGCAATCCCCAGGGAGGAACGAGAACTGTGAGAACACCCTCAGTGCCTCGGGCGATGATTCCGCTCCTCCTGAATTCCAGGATTGTGCCTGGCTCAGAGCCCTCCCTGGCCAGTCCCTCCCTGTCCCCGCTCCCTGGGTGACAAACACTTGGATAATGCTCCATTGTGCACGGCTGAGAGACAAGCGCCATGTGTCAGCACGAGAAAATGAAATCAGTATTTAATTACTAAATATTCTACATCTAAAATTAAAAAAAAAAGCTTAAATAATTCAGTTTGATTTGGTCTAATTAGCCTGATTTCCTAGTATTTAGCCCTAATTATGTGATACATAAGCCCTAATTATGTAGTACGTATACAGTGTGCTCTCTAAAGTTAAAGATCAGAACGGATACTGACTTAAATGATAAAATATGTTAAATTATTAATTATAATTAATCTTACAAAATAGGCATAATTAGTTTAAGTACTTTAGATATTCTACTTAATAGCATAACGCATTATATGCAAGGTTTGAGCGTTTTACAAATACTCTTATCCAAGGAAAATACTGGGGAGGGCTGGGATTCACTGGAGCCAGCACAGGGGCCTGGGCACTGTCAGGGTCCTGTGCTGTCCCATGGGAGATCAAAGCCTGGGAATCTCTGGAAATATCTTTTAATGCCTCTCAGGTTTATCAACTGCTGCTGCAGAGCTGGGCAGGGTTCCTTAGCTGCTCAGTCCAGAGCAAAGAAGGGTTTTGGGGGTTCCAAATCCAGCCCTTTCTGCTCCTACAACCCGCTGTGAGTCACACCAGCACCCTGGGCCAGGGCAAAATGTCCTGCCCATGGAATGGGATGAGCTTGAAGGTCTCTCCCACCCCAACTCATTCTGGAGTTCTATGGGATCAATCAGCGCAGTAAAAATATGTGCCAGGTGTTTGTAGTTCTTCCACTTCAAGGGTGCTTTCCAGCTCATTTCCCCAGGGTGATGTGGGCATAGTTGGGCTGGAATTGCTGGGAAAACTGGGGCTCACTGGGTTTTTTATAGTTCTGCCTCTGGTGAGGGGAGGAGTTGCTGAGGTCAGCTTGGCTCAGCGGGGTCTGTGTGGGGAAAATGCAGGAATGGGTGAGGGAAGGAAGGGATTCCAAAATCTCCTGAAAAAGGGAAGGAAAGAGAGAAAAAATACAAGGGTTATTCTCTTTTCAATCTCAACATTTGCAGGAACAGGGGGCAGGGAAGCACTCAAGAATATTTTTATAAACAGATTCAGCCACTCCTGGTGAATTGTTGTTGCACACCCAGCTCGTTGCAGATTGATGGTTCTGCAATGAAATAAACTCCAATAAATGTAGAAATCACAGTGAACCAAAGAAGGCCTTGAAACCATCCCAAGAGAAAAGACATTTTCAAACCCACTGCCCCACAGCCTGTACCTGTGACACCACCTGTCCTTGTGGCATCACCTGTGCCTATGACATCACCTGTCTTGTGACATCACCTGTCCCTATGACATCACCTGTCCTTGTGACATCACCTGTCCCTGTGACATTCCTTGTCTCTGTGACATCACCTGTCCCCCCTGTCCCTGTGACATCCCCTGTGCCCATGCCAGGAACTCCTGGGCTGTTCCTCAGCCCCAGAGCAGCAGTAACAAATGAGGCACTTAAAATGTCCTTTGTTCACAGTTTTGAGCTTTCCAAGCTCTGCTTCTCATCTATCTGAGGGAAAATGCTCCCTGACAACTGAATGGGATTATTCCAAGATTGGGAAAATCAATATTCTTGGCTGGGTTATTCCACAAACCAGATGTAAAGCTGGAATCTCCTCCTGTGACACATTTGCAAATACCTGAAGGAAAGAAAACCCCAACAGAATTAAATCTGCTGACCAAGGCTTTCACCTTTATGGAGGGCGTTTTCCCACCAATTCCAACAGGATGGATTTATTCCCAGAAATATTTCTCCCATCCCTTGGATAGCAGTGGGTAGCAGCACATGAGGGGATTTTTCCCTCTCTTCCATGTGTTTATGTACTCTTAATCCACTATTTGTTTTAGAAAATGGGTGAATATAACAATTTTTTTGTTTTATTGAAACCACCTAAGAAAAATTATTTAATACACAAAGGAATTTCTAAATCTTGGTTTAATTTTTTTTTTGTGTTCTGCATTACAATACGGAAAAGATCTGTCCTTCTGTCTGACTAATGTTAGTTTGATGATTATACCAATATTAACTGCTTTACTTGAGCAAGCAAAGAAAAAGTAAAATACCAGTCAGAGCAGCTGCTAATTCACCGAGTGTTGTACTCTGGTTATTAAAAATACCCAAAAGATGTACCTTGGTGGTTCAGGCTTTTGAATTAGAAGCAGAATATTAATTTAGGCCTGAAGCATGATTAAACATTGTAAGGCCCCTTAAGAATTTTCACCAAATTTTCTTGGATTTCTCTTTATTGGGTCTTCCTCGACTGTGTTTAGCCGTGTAATTGCTTTGCTCCTTTGTTGATAGGTTAAAGCACAATGTGATTTTCTCCATGTCATAATATTTAAGAGGACGGTTCAATGTTCCGCATGTCTGATGTGCAGCTGAGGCAGCGCAGGGGGAGCGGGCCCGGCCCTTTGGGGGCGTTTTTCCCTTCTTCCCTGCTCTTTTCCCTTCTATTTATGACACTCCGCAGAAGCTGCTGGGCTGCAAAGCTACCTGTGCTGCCTGGGAGTTTGGGAGGGGTTTTCTGGAGCAGAGAAACTCCCAATCACAGAGAAAGGGAATTAAAACACCAGGTCCTTCTCTGCTCTCCTGTTTTTAGAAGGAACTCAGAACATGACATTTCTCGGGTTTCTCGGGGAGAGACAAGAGTTAAAATGTAATACTTGAAATTCATTGCTCATATGTACCAAAATAATGGTGATTTGGGCATAAAGAGGATTAAAATGTGGAGCAGGAGCTGGATGTCAGGGGTGGAATAAATCAAAAATAATCTGGGGTCGGCCATTGGGCTTGGGACCTTCAGTGTGGCTGAAGCCAGGCCAGACCTGGGCAAGCCTAAAGGGTGACAAGCCCCAGATTTGCTGCTGTGGAGCTGGGTTTGGTAACCAGGTGGGAATTGTCCACGTGGGTGTTTCTGATTGCAGCTCTGGGCAGGAACTGCAGGATCTGGGGTGTCCCAGGCTCAGAGAGACCTCGGTGTTGGGCTTGGGGAAGGAGCAACCCATGGGTGGGACCTTCCCTTCTCTCCAGGAAGGCTCCCACGGCACAGGACCATCAGCAGAGCCCATGAGGTGACACTCAGGCGTCTGGGAGGGTCCATTTCAGCTCCTGGCAGTGGCTGGATGGTGCAGAAGGAGCAGGTTTGGGTGGTCCTCACCAGTGCCTCTGCCAGCCTGGCAGAACAGCAGCTCTGGGTGTTGTTTGTGAGATTTCAGGAGAGCTGGATGAGTTATCCGAGCCGAGGATGGAGCTGACAGGGAAGGGAAGGGCTGAGGGATAACTTTGGGCTGGGGATGCTGTGCCACAGCCCACGAGGAGGGGCAGCAGGAGTTTGGGTTGGGATTTCAGGGGCAGCCCAGGCAGGAATCCAGAGTATGGTGTGTGGTGTTCTTGGAGAAAAGGCCCTTCCTAGAAAGGTGTGATGAGTTTTCATTTCCATCAGATTTCAATGTGCAGATTCTCAGCGTTGCAGAGGAGGCCTCATTATCAATAACGAGGGGTATGTGTGGATCACTCTGGGAGCCAGGAGGGGTTTGAAAGGCCCGAGTATTTGGCTGTGGTTTGATAATTTACATACAATTTATATAAAGGACTACCAAAACTCTAATCCAGCAGCAAAAATGTTGACAGGGCTTGGAGCGCATTGGATAGAGACAGTCAGACCGGTTGATTTCATTGCTGAAGAAAGCAATAATTATCTTTTACATGCATTGATAAAAACCTTCCTGTCCTCAGCTTTTGGACAGCAACTGTTGGCTAAAAATCCTGGGATATCCATTTCCCACAGAACAAAAAAAAGAGAGATATAGTAAAAAGGACTGAACTGCATCCCAGATGTGTCCCAAGGCTGCAACACCTGATAACAAACTAAAATACATTTTAGTGGAGCATGTCCCAGGAAGGTTGATAAGAACAGTGATGCTGAGCTGAAGGAAATGCTGAAGATTGAAATAAAGGTTCAGAGGGAAAATGACCTGGCAATTCATGAATAAAGGATGAATTGTGGCAATGACGGAAAGGAGGGAAGGAGGGAAGGAGGGAAGGAGGGAAGGAGGGAGGGAGGGAGGGAGGGAGGGAGGGAGGGAGGGAGGGAGGGAGGGAGGAAGGAAGGAAGGAAGGAAGGAAGGAAGGAAGGAAGGAAGGAAGGAAGGAAGGAAGGAAGGAAGGAAGGAAGGAAGGAAGGAAGGAAGGAAGGAAGGAAGGAAGGAAGGAAGGAAGGAAGGAAGGAAGGAAGGAAGGAAGGAAGGAAGGAAGGAAGGAAGGAAGGAAGGAAGGAAGGAAGGAAGGAAGGAAGGAAGGAAGGAAGGAAGGAAGGAAGGAAGGAAGGCTCAAAGCACAAATTGTGCACACTCTCAGTGAGAGGTTTCATGACTTCTCTTGGAAGAGCAGTGGCCAGGTGTGACCAGCCCCATGACCAGGTGTGACCAGTGATGTGCCAGGTGTGACCAGCCCCGTGGCCAGGTGTGACCAGTGATGTGCCAGGTGTGACCAGCCCCGTGGCCAGGTGTGACCAGTGATGTGCCAGGTGTGACCAGCAGACCCTGAGCCCGGCAGAGGAAGGAACTGGGTGTCCCCCGTGGTTGGTAGGCTGGACTGGAGTAACCCTGGTTCCCCACAATCCCCAAATGAGGGTTTCAGGAAGCAGAGGAGTTGAGCTCCGATAATTACAGACAGTCAGAGAGGAAAATTGCTGCAGTGCAGACAACCCAGGCAACCCAAAAAATATGTCCTGGTCTAGTTAGCGCAGCTCCACGAGTGCATTAATTAGTGGTGAAACGAGTGCAGGCGTCTGGGGCTCTGATTCAGCAGGGAAATTAAAATCCTTCAGCTCCCAAAGGCAGCAGCTGCTGGAGTTGGAGATCAGTGTCCTCTCCAACTTGAGCTGCTCGTGATTCAAGCGTGGTTCTCGTGGTTCTCGGTTGCTGTTAAGTCATGAAATACCAGGAATTCTCCTTGAAGTGCTCGGATTATCTCAGTATGTTCAAATCGAACAAGCAATGGAATTTTTAACTTTACAAGGCACAACAGGTTATTTGCTTAAAACCTAATGAGTTGCATTTTTCTATTTAATGTGATATATAATTATGTGATTCCAACCTGAACCAGATTAGCTCATTTCCCTGCATTTCCCTGTTTTCCTGCGGGCTCTGGTAGTGTGTTCCTGCAAGTGTGGCTCTTCACATTCAGAGAATGACAGAGCTCAGAAATACACTCACAGCATCTTTTCCCACAAAGAATCCATAGGCAGGAAACATAGTCTGTAAAACTTCCAGAAGTTTTCCTTTTCCTTCCAGAAGAGTGTATGGAAGTTTGGAGTTATCGAGGTTTATCTGCTATTTGAACATTTCTAAAAATCAACATAAATGGTGCCCTGGGTTAGAGAATCCCTCCCCATGACACACAGGCTTCACCTTCACCAGGGGCTTTTCCAGTTTGATAAATTTTATCTGGATTTTCGTTACAGGAAGGAAACACTTTGCTCATATTGCAAATAAATACATTTTAGAGCAAAGATGTTTTCAAAAACACTGAGCTAAATTTAGTGAACAAAACAGAGAAATGGATGCTTTGGATTTCTGGGTGTTGTTTGAATGCAGCATTTCAGCAGAAATTTCAAACCAAAGCATCCTTGCCCTGCAATAAATGCACATCCAGCTCTGCCCACAGCCCCTTGGTTGACTTTTCCTTTCGGGAGGTGATTCCTGCCCTGTTGGATGGAATCACTGTTAACCAGATCATCTCTGCAGCAATTCCTGCTGGCTTTGGGCAGGATTCCTGCCTTTTCCAGGTTATGGGCAGGATGGATTCCTGCCTTTTCCAGGTTATGGGCTGGATTTCTGCCTTTTCCAGGTTATGGGCAGGATTCCTGCCTTCTCCCAGGTTATGGGCAGGATTCCTGCCTTCTCCAGGTTATGGGCAGGATGGATTCCTGCCTTCTCCTGGGCTTTGGGCAGAATTCCTGCCTTCTCCCAGGTTATGGGCAGGATTCCTGCCTTCTCCAGCTTATGGACAGGATGGATTCCTGCCTTCTCCTGGGCTTTGGGCAGGATTCCTGCCTTCTCCAGCTTATGGACAGGATGGATTCCTGCCTTCTCCAGGTTATGGGCAGGATTCCTGCCTTCTCCCAAGTTATGGGCAGGATTCCTGCCTTCTCCTGAGTAATGGGCAGGATTCCTGCCTTCTCCCAGGTTATGGGCAGGATGGATTCCTGCCTTCTCCCAGGCTTTGAGCATGATGGATTCCTGCTTTCTCCCGGGTTATGGGCAGGATGGATTCCTGCCTTCTCCCGGGTTATGGGCAGGATGGATTCCTGCCTTCTCCCAGGCTTTGAGCATGATGGATTCCTGCTTTCTCCCGGGTTATGGGCAGGATGGATTCCTGCCTTCTCCCGGGTTATGGGCAGGATGGATTCCTGCCTTCTCCGGGGCTGCAGGCAGGGTCTCTGCCTTTGGAGCCGGCGCTTGATTTGCTTTCCACTCCTGGAATGCGAGCGTTAATGAGGAATGTGGGAATAACAATGCCGCTCGCACTGAAGCCTCGCTGTCGGTGTCGCCTTTCCCTTTGTGGGTTTTCCATGCGGGAACCGGGGTGGATCGCGGGGAGCAGAGGAGAGCTGCGGGCAGAGCTGTTTGCCAGGGCTTGTTTAGGGAATGCTGGGCTGGAACGGCGGGACGCGAAGGAGGGAGCGGTGCGCGGCACCGGGGTGATGGTCGGGGCAGCTCTCAGCGGCTTCGGGGTGATTATCCCGGCACTTCCCGGCGCGGCAGGCGATACACGGACGGTGTCGGCTCTGCCACTTCGATTAGAGCCGCTCCCGGCTCTGCGCATCCCGAGCATCCCGCGCATCCCGCTCTGGGAGCCGAGCGGAGCAGGCTGGGCAGGGGCACGGCCCTGGGCAGGAGCCCGGCCATGCCCAGTGCCAGGGAAAGGCTGGGATGTGTCACAGGAATGAGCCCGGCCATGCCCAGTGCCAGGGAAAGGCCGGGATGTGTCACAGGAATGAGCCCTGCTGTGCCCAGTGCCAGGGAAAGGCTGGGATGTGTTCTGGGAATGAGCCCGGCCATGCCCAGTGCCAGGGAAAGGCTGGGATGTGTCACAGGAATGAGCCTGGCTGTGCCCAGTGCCAGGGAAAGTCCAGGATTCTCTCCTGGAGCCCACGGTGTGGGCATCCCCAGGGATGGAGCCCCGCAGGATGGGCAGAACTCTGTGGAAATTCAGCATTTCAGGTTGTGAAATGTAAGGGAAAACCAGCCCAACCAAGATTTAAGCAGCATTTAGGGGTAGTTTTCTGTGTTTCCTGGCTCACACAACCCTGGTGAGGCTGCCTTAGGGTACTTTGGGATGATCTGAGTTCATAAATTGAACAAATAGCTGAAGCTGTACAGAACTCTAGGAAATCAGTATTACTGTCTTTTAAATTGAGTTTATTTTAAAGTGGGGAAAAAGTGGAGAACTGTGGCCTGTTGTACTCCCTCGACATGAAAAGTAGCAGCTAAATACTTTATTTTTGCCCACTGGTCTTTTTTATCCTTCTGCGTCACTTTTCAGACCCATGGGGAGCCTGTGCCTGGGGGTGTGAGGAGCACACACAGGATCTGTGTTTAACGTGGGCTGATTTAATAATTCCCAGTGCTAGGAGCCCTTGCCAGTATGGAAATAGGCTCCTCATGGGCTGCCTCTGCAAGCTTGCGGGAAAAAAAAATCCCATTTCTGGAAAAATAACCAAAGATTCTCAGCTTTCTCAGCTGCACCCAGGACTTTTTGGAGTCTCGTGGGGAGAACTCCTCTGCCCATCTGCAGTTTAACTTCCCCAATGACACAGAAATATGAGGCTCATATTAAAAATATATCTGGATATTTCTGTGGCAAACTCCCATCACTCTGCTCTCTGCCAAGATACTGCAAAGGATGGAGTGAAAATGATGTTGGAATAATTAGTGGATGGAACCAAAGCAGTGAAAGAGCACAATAAAGTCAGAGCAACCCCAAACCCCATGAGCAGAAACCTGGGCTGGGCTCCCCTGGCTCCAGCACCCATGGAGGGGTCAGTGCCATTCCTGTCAGATAAAATGTGCTCAAGCAGCTCCCTGTTAAACACATTCAGGGGCTCTGGGAAGTCCCAAGGCCGGGATTAGGAAGGGAATGCTGCTCCTGTCGGGATGTGCACGGAGGTGTTTGTCATCCCTAAGGAGCACCGAGAGCATCTTGCTCCCAAAAAGAAACAGAATTCCAGCATTATCACTCAAATCACAGCAGAGATACACAATAAAAAATAATATATATGTGTGTGTGTGTTTATATTGTACATATATGTGTGTTATGTTAGTGTATTTATAAATCTATCATGTATATAATATCTATATATTTGTATATATCCACTAATAGGTATTAAATGCTGATCCCTGCACACCTCATAGGATAAGAAAGGTCTTTTTGAGCACTGAGTAAATATTTAAATATTTTAAAATACTTTCCAAATTCATGTTTAAATACTCCATCATCATATTTGGAAGAAAAGATTAAACCAATTTAAAAGTCCTTCATCCTCCTAATGTAGCCCTTTTGCCCTTTATGTTCCCTTTTTTTAAAAAAAACCCTTATATAAATATAGTTCTAGAGCATCATGAGTGAAATTCCCAGGGGGGATTTTTGTGGCACTCAGAGCAAATGTGGTTGACACTTGTTCTTTGTTACCCTTGGGCTACTGTTTTGATCCTTGACTGAATGGATTTATCCCTGTCAGCACAAGGAATTTCACACTCTCGTCCTAAGTAAATTCTACAGCCCTTTCTCATGTGGAAATGCAGCACCAGAACGTTCAGGTGCTTCATGTTCTGAGCAGCTTTGGGAATTTACAGAAGGAATTCCATAGGTGAGCCCTGGAATCCTGATCCCACTCTCACCATCCAGGGAAACGCGCTGCCATTGACATCCCTGGTTTATTTGTTCCCCCCTTCGTGTGGATGGGAGGCACACGAAACTCTAAACAGCCACGGGAAATAATTGGTATGAAGCTGGAGAAGCATAATTTTGATGAAGCAATTAGTGGCTGTTTCCTGATTGCTCTCAGAGCCGTGAAGAGGAGGTGAAGAAGATCGTGCCGCCTCTTTCAATTCCCAGCCCTTCCCCAGCTCCCCAGACCTTTTGCCCTCCTATTGGACACAGCCAAAGTTGCTTTGAATTTTTTCAGAAAGTGTCTTGTGACCATGGATTCTCCAGAAGGTTAAACATAAATTAGTCATAAAGCCAACAAAAGGGAGAGGAAAGGAGGAGGCTCAGCAATTCTCAGCCAAATTTCTCCCTTTTCGAACTGCTGGGGGATAATGAGAACCAAGAAAAGCTGAATTCTAATTCCCCTTTCAAATAATAATAATAATAATAATAATAATAATAATAATAATAATAATAATAGTAATAATCTCTTTGCTGCCATTTCTAACCTCCAGCATTAATGTGCCATGAGCTCTCTAGTGCTGCAGATCTGAGCAGTGTTTAAGACAACAAAGTGCCGTTTGATAGTGGAGCCTTTCTGTGGAGCAGCTCCTCTTCCTGCCTTTGATGGGCGATGCTTTATTTAATCAATTATTCATCAAAGTTCGGGCATTCTTCTTATATATTTAGGGAAAAACTAAAAGATGCCTTTCCTGGCTTTCTTGTTTGAATAAAAGTTTAAATAGAATGTGGAAACAGTCGCTTTTGAAGGGAAAAAATCCCACAGCTTGGAGAGCTCGCGGTGTCGAGCGCCTGAGCAGGATTTGCGTCTTTGGGAAGAGAGAGGAGGGAAAAAATAGACATTCCCAAGTTCTGTCTCTCAGCCAAAGGCGCCGGGAAGGTTCTGCCAGCCCGCCTGGCTGACACAAAGAGCAGGACCAGGGACCTGCCCGGGCTGTGCCTCGGCCAGGGCTGAGCCCAGAGGGCAGCAGGGCTGGGCCGGGCGGGCTCCGGACACTCCGAGTGGGGCTGGGGAGCATCTTGAGCAGTTGGGAACATTTGGCAGCTTCACACGGAAAAAAATGACTGCTGGGGAAGCTGAGCGGCTGCTAATTAGCAGCACTGAACTGTGGGTAAGGACAGTGGATTTTAATGTGAGAGGAATTCTACAATAACCACCCCGGTGAAGGAAATAGCAGGAAATGCTCCCGAGCTGACCCTCGTGGCAATCTGAGCTGCACGTTGCAATAATCCTGTAAATTACTCGGTTTTTTTATCCAGGAACTTGGAGTTAATTAGTAATTTAACATTCCTCCACGCTATTAAATGTCTTTCTTGCATTATATTATGTTGTTTCATGGTCTTACCTTAACACTAATGGGGTTTAGTTCTATTTTCTCCAAACAGTAACAGTAAAATAAAACCAAGCTGGAAAATTAATTAGTTCTCTTTTACCTTTGATTTACCTGTTAGGAACAATTAAGTGGCAGAGTAGAGGTTTGGAGTGGTACGAGGCTCCCTGGAGATGAATGGATTCCCGGGAAGTGCTGCTGGAGTGGGGCTGAGGAGCAGCAGTGGGTGAAGGGCTGGGGGCTCTGGGGGGCTCAGGGCTGAGAGGGGCCAGGGTGGGAGGGGACACAGCCCCTCTTCCCTGTGTCCCTTTATCCTTTTATCCTTGTGTCCCTCTATCCCTGTTCCCTGTATCCCCTCATCCTTGTGTCCCTTTATCCCTGTGTCCCTCTATTCCTGTGTCCCTGTGTCCCTTTATCCTTCTATCCCTGTGTCCCTCTATCCCTGTGTTCCTGTATCCCCTCATCCCTGTGTCCCTCTATCCCTGTGTCCCTCTATCCTATTATCCTTGTGTCCCCTCATCCCTGTGTCCCTTTGTCCTTTTATCCTTATGTCCCCTCATCCCTGTGTCCCTTTGTCACTGTATCCTCTCATCCCTAAGTCCCTTTATCCTTTTATCCCTGTGTCCCTCTATTCCTGTGTCGTTGCATCCCTTTGTCCCTGTATCCCTATATCTCTGTGTTCCTGTGTCCCTTTATCCTTTTATCCCTGTGTCCCCTCATCCCTAAATTCCTACATCCCTGCATCCCCTCATGCTCAAATCCCTACACCCCTGGATCCTCTCATCCTCTCTTCCCTGCATCCCTGGGCTGCTGGGAGCAGCTCTGTTCTTCCAATCTGGAATTGTGTGCAGTTTATTCCTCCTGGTGTTGTCCTTGCAGCTGCAGGAGTCCAGGGGCTCCTTAGGAGTATCCAGCACCTGAACTGGGATCTGAGGGAACGTTTGGGATACAGTTCCAGGGGGCATCAGGTGAAGGAGCCTCTCCTATGTTAATCCAGCACAAATTCAAACTTGGAGTGCCCTGCTTCCTCCACACTCAGTTGCTCAGCTGCAAGGTTTGCTTCCTTGGAAAGACAGCAGAGAGTGTGTTGGTTAAGCCAGGTTTGGGATTTGGGTGATTAAGCCAGGTTTTTGGTTTCATTTTATTAAGCCAGGCTTTGGGTTTGATTTGATTAAGCCAGGTTTTGGATTTGTACTGATTGAGCCAGGTTTTGGATTCAAGTGATTAAACCAGGTTTTGGATTTGTACTGATTGAGCCAGGTTTGGGATTTGAGTGATTAAGCCAGGTTTTGGATTTGTACTGATTGAGCCAGGTTTGGGATTTGAGTGATTAAGTCAGGTTTTCAGTGGCATTTTCTGCTCCTCTAGTGGTTGGCAGCAGTGGCAGCTGGGGGGATTTCCATTCCCTATGGGATGGGTTTCCATGCCCTATGGGATAGGTTTCCATTCCCTATAGGATGGGTTTCCATTCCCTATAGAATGGATGTCCATTCCCTATTGGATTGGTTTCCATGCCCTATAGGATAGGTTTCCATTCCCTATAGGATGAGTTTCCATTCCCTATGAGATGGGTTTCCATGCCCTATGGGATGGGTTTCCATTCCCTATAGGATGGGTTTCCATTCCCTATGAGATGGGTTTCCATTCCCTATAAGATGAGTTTCCATTCCCTATAGGGTGGGTTTCCATACCCAATGGGATGAGTTTCCATTCCCTATAGGATGGGTTTCCATGCCCCATGGGATGGGTTTCCATGCCCTATGGGATGGGTTTCCATTCCCTATAGGGTGGGTTTCCATGCCCTATGGGATGGGTTTCCATGCCCTATGGGATGGGTTTCCATTCCCTATAAGATGAGTTTCCATTCCCTATAAGATGAGTTTCCATTCCCTATAGGATGGGTTTCTGTGCCCCATGGGATGGGTTTCCATTCCCTATGAGTTTCCATTCCCTGTAGGATGGGTTTCCATGCCCCATGGGACATGTTTCCATGCCCTATAAGATGAGCTTCCATTCCCTGTAGGATGGGTTTCCATGCCCAATGGGATGAGCTCCACCCCAGAGCACTTTGGCAGACCTGGGAGCAAGGCAGGCCCGAGGAGCTGAAGGACTGAACCCCACACAAAACCCTTCCCAGGGCTCATCCCACACAAAACCCTTCCCAGGGCTCATCCCACACAAACCCCACACAAAACCCTTCCCAGGGCTCTGTCTCCGGGGGCTCCCGCTCCCAGCAGTGCTGCTCCCATTTAAAGCCCGTCCTTTGCTGCTGGACTGGAGCTGCCATAAAAAATTCATCGGGGCTTGAAGAGATTTGTGCGTCCGTGTCCTGCCCATTGTCAGACAAATTGAAGTGTGCAGGGAAGGCAGAGCCCAGCCCGGGATTTATTTACTCCTCGCGTTCCAATATTGAGAGGAGCCGCTCCGGCCCTTCAAAGGGGACGGTGACAATGCGGTGACACCGGGTCAGCGGCGCCGCGGTACCTGCGAGGGGATTGTTCTGCTGCCAGAGAGGAAGTGACTGAAACCTCTTTTTCTCATCACTGTCTGCTCTGATTGATGGCTCGCTGGTCACACTCAACGTGCCCTTTTTAAATAATTCACGATGTCATCACAGCACCAGTTTATAACTGGCCTGTTATTTTTACCTTTGTTCACTCACTAACAGGAGATTCCATAAATTAACTACTCGGGGCTTTGGGAGCCTTAGGACTGGGTGAAACGTTCCTTTTGCTTTCTCTTTTCTTATTCTAGCTGATTTTTTTTTTTCCTAAGCTTTCAAAGCCCTCCTGCACACGGCAGCAAAGATTTTTCAAAAGCCACAGGCTCCAGGTGTGATAATTCATTAAAAACCAGCTTAGAAAATCAATAGATTCTTCTTGATGACATTAATAAAAATATAAGGAAATGCCCAGAATAAAGCAGCCACATTTACCCAGGTTGGGATGAGTTTATCCCTCATACAGGGAGGGCTGGTTTAGGCATCACAAATTCCTGCTGGAAGTTCAGGATGAGAACTGGGCATTAATTGATGCTGAGTGCTGTTCTCTGACTGTGCTGGAAATAATCCAAATAAAGACAGCTCCAATTGGAGCCCTGAATTATTTCAGCAGCAGTTAATGGCTAAAATATTGAATAATGTACTTTGCAAATCAGATTCTATTTGTTTAACTCGGGAACTGGGGCTGGGTCACTCAGATTAGGCGCTGGCTGAGTATTTATCCTCTCTCACTGGGCTGTGGAAATGTGGCTCCTAATTAATGGATGCCAGGAATAATCCCTGGGATTCCTT